>NW_020838009.1:3411765-3700449 GCF_003676395.1 Aethalodelphis obliquidens
ACTGCGCCACCAGGGAAGCCCAATTCTCTTAATGGTCTTTTGATGAATACAAGCTCTTCATTTGAATGTGGTCTGAGTGTAGTGACACAAGAGAAAGGCCAGCAAGGGAATAGAGAGTTTCCAGAGAGGGACCTGCCTGTTGGTAGGCCAGACCCTGCACAGAGAGGGGTCAAGCAATATAAGAACTGAAAAGTTTTATCATTGAATAACCCTAAGTCTTTGTTACTTTATTACGTGAGTTTAGGCTCTGGAATCTGCATCTTGAGTCTACCAGTTAATACTGTGTTGTCATCTGTACAGCTCAGATGATCACAGTACACTCAGGGACCCGTCTCAGGGTGGTTGTACACTCAGCACAGTGCCCAGAACAGGGTGAGCTGTTATGTTGGCTGTATCTTTTAATAAAAACATTTTAAGTGAAGCCCACCTTAATATCAGGGAAGAGGTGTATAGGAATTATGGTATTTCTGTGAATGTGCACTCTTAAAACATTTACTTACTTTACATATTTAGGTATGTATGTATGTATTTGATAACTGGACAAAGGGTTAGTTGAGTCCCAGACCAGCAAGATGTGTTGTGGTGTCAGAGAAAGTCCTTGAGCTCCCGAGATACTTTTGAAAATTTTATTACGGTAGTATTAAGTAAGAGAGGCACTCTTTTGTCTGACGAATTAGGGAATAGAGACTAAAGACTACTACTCCAGTGTACCTGGTTCAGTTGGGCTACATATCTGGTAGGGTGAATGACCTGACCGATTAGCAGATTCTGTTCAGTTCTTAACTCCTGAGCACCTCATATCTTTCCACTCGTTCCATGGGTACTTTCTACCATTTACATCCCCCCTCCCTCCAAAACAGATATATACACACATACACACATTCTGTTCTTCTCTTTGTACTCCTGTAATAGCCTCCTAAGTAGTATCATACCCCTTCTTGTCCCTTACAGTCTGTCTTTTTGAAACGATCATCTCAAAATTCAAGTTTGATTAGTACCCCCTCTTTCCCTGTGCCCCAGTACACATGCTCATTCTAAAACTCCTAGGCTTCTTAATTGACTTCAGAAGTAAAAGACCAAAATCCATAATATGATCAGTAAACTGCTACAGGATTATTTGACCCCTACCTACTGCTCTAGCCTCACCTTGCATCTTTTCCCCCCTCTTGGTCTCTGTTCTCAACCTGTGCTGTCCTCATTTTAGTTCCTAGCGGGTACTGAACTTCCTGCCAGGTTTGTCTTTGAGTTCCTCTCACGGCACTCATTCCTTTCTTTGTAGTATTTATTTAAGCCTGTGGTAATATATTCAGTTGTGACATTTTTTGATCATCCATTTCTGTCATTAGACTGTAAGCTCCATGAGAACAAAGGTCATCTTGGTGTGTCCTGTCATCGCAGAGCTTAACAGAGTGTCTAGCTTATAATAAACTCAAGTATTGTTTGAATTAACGTGGAAAGTGCTTTCCTACGCCAGGGCTCTTGCACATGCTGTTTTCTCTACCTGGAAAGCTTCCCTACTTCTGTCCCTCATTCACCCAGCATCTGTGCCAATTTTTTTTTTTTTTGACAAGTGCTTATCAACTTATTAAAAGTTGATTTCAGCATTTGCAGTGGTGACTTCAGCCCTGACTCCTGGCTCAGTGTTGATGGAGGTAATCTGCTTAACCATCTCAGGACTGTGCAAGTCAGTGAGTCGCTGTGGAGCCTTTTCTGAAAACCATCCCAAGTCTTAGAACCTTCACCACCAGGAATTTTCCTTGTAGCTATTCTCAGAGTCTTGGTATATACATCTGAACTGGTCCTTTCACTTTGAGATGCTTTTCCTTTGTGCCTCTGGTCAAGTCAGTGTTGAGGCTGGTGAAGATGATTGTAATTCCCTGAACTGCCAAGTCTGGTCCCACAGGTCCTTCCCACAGGTCCTTCCCGCATTTTGCTGCGGCTGCAACCGGGCTTCCTGCCCGCCTTGTTCCCCAGCCAGAGCAGGCAGAGCTCTGAGGACCTGTCTTCCTCAGATAGCCATGTCCCAATACTAAACCTCGAGAACCTTGTCCTGAGCCCAGAAGACAGTTCAGAACTCTGCTTTAAGCTCCCTGTGCTTTACCTGTATTTCACTGTACAACAACTTGTACTTATTTGTCTGCTGCTTATTTGATTAAAATCTGACGTCCCTCCTGGACCAGAGGCACTGTTTTCACTCTGTTGCTCACTTACTGGTAATAGACCAGGTTACATTCAGCCAAGAAACTCCCAGAAGGTCCTAGTGCATCTCCAGGACCTGCTGCACTTATCTTTCCTGGAAGGGGAGGCAGCTGCTGAGGAGCCAGCCCATGGAAACTTTGCATAATGGCCTGGCATCTTGGTCGTAGGATTCTTAGTTTGGGTCTTTTCTAGATTCAATAATTAACTTGTAGTCCCCTCAATTGCCTTCCTTTTTTTTAAGTGGAAAAAGTTCGAGCCCATACAGAAGTATACGAGGCGTGTAATGAATCCCCATGCTAGCCTCACAGCTCCAGTTGTCAGTTTACGGCCAGTCTTGTTCCATCTATACTTCTACCCATTGTATTCTTTCTCCCCCGTTATTCTGAAGCAAACACCAGACATGTCTTTTCATCTAATATTTGAGTATATATCTCTAAAAGATAAGAACTCTTTTAAAAAAAATAACTATATTACTATTATCACACTTTAAAAACAAATTGTAAATTAAAAAATCCACCATTTAGTCAATGGAGTTTCTAATTATCTTAAGTATCAACTTCTGTTTTCAATATATTTAAGAAAAAACAGGATCCAAATAAAGTCCTCCCATTGTGATTGTTTGGTGTGTCTCCTAAGTCTTTTTTTTTTTTAAGATTTTTTTCTTTTTTTTTTTTGCGCTACGCGGGCCTCTCACTGTTGTGGCCTCTCCCGTTGTGGAGCACAGGCTCTGGACGCGCAGGCTCAGCGGCCATGGCTCACGGGCCCAGCCGCTCCGCGGCACGTGGGATCCTCCCGAACCGGGGCACGAACCCGTGTCCCCTGCATCAGCAGGCGGACTCTCAACCACTGCACCACCAGGGAAGCCCATCCTAAGTCTTTTAGACTGTAGGATTCTCCCATCTGGCTCTGGCCCTGGCCCTGGCCTCCCCACCCACGGTGCAGTTTTATTGGTGAAGAACAGAATTGTTTGTCCTATGCAATTTCTTGGTCTGGATTTTCCCTGTCATAGTACAATGTTTCTTGCTCTCTGTACTTCCTGAAAATTGGTGATTAGAGCCAGTGCAGTTCTGTCTAATAGAAATATCATATGAGCCACATAACATGATTTAAATTTTGTTAACCACATCAAAAAGTTTAACAGGTGAAAATAATTTTAATATTTTATTTGTGCATATATCCAATATATTATCATTTTAACTCTGACAGCCCTTACGGGTTTCTCAGTCTTCTCCTGTCTTTTATGACTTGGACACTTCCAGTGAACGCCGGTCAGTTATTTTTTAGAATGTTTCCATTTGGGTTTGTCTGATGTTGTCTCATGATTGGATTGAGGTTATGCATCAGATTAGGAAAGGGTATGTGATATTTAAGTTTTATTACTGGTATGATAACCTTGAACATTTGGTGAGGTACTTACTGTTTTTCCCTTTGTAATTGATAAATATCTTGGGCAAGATACTTTGAGATTGTTTCTCTTCAAACTTTTGCCCACTGGTTATGCTCTTTGATCTTGCCTGCAGCAGTTATTACGATGTTTTTTCCCTAAAATAGTGATCTTGTATTTCTCTCATTTCTTCCACATTCCTTTGTAAGGAAGAGCTGCCTCTTCTTCCTCATGTATCTAGTTATCTGTATGTGTATGTTTTAAACCATGGGTTTATATGGACGCCATGATTCCTATCCAGCACTCTTCATTCTAGCCTTCACTCTTTCTTGTAACTTCTTTCTCTGACAGTGAGAAATCAGCTCATTGTCTACAGTATATTCAGTTATTTGTTTAATCCTCATGTACCTGTCCAGTAGTTAGCAGATTGTTAACCCATCCTATCCTTCTGAGAAACAGATTGACTTAACTCGAGTACAGTGTTTGTATACAGTTCTTTGTGTCTTTAACATTACAGTATCCAGTCAGAATAGTGTTTTCCACAGTTACTTAGCTGAGTGTTTTTCTACCCATCCTCTTCGCTTGTGGTATTCATTTGTAATAGATAGGTTTATCTGCTACTGTTTGTATTCCATTTTGGTTCCCACCACCTCATCCTGGTTAATTTTAATTATTTATTTGTTATTTTGGGGTATGTGATACGTTATTGTAGTTCAGTGTTGCAAAGAAATATCATTCCTTCCTCAGTCCTACCACCCTCTCCCTTCCACCCCTTTCCTACTTAATCTGTAAGCAATTTCTTTAGTTTCTGGTTTATCATTTCTATATTTCTTTTGCACAAATGAGCAGATACATGTATATAATCTTATATTCCCTTCTTTCCTTCATGAAGGATGGAATACTATTGATATGTGTGCACTTTGCTTTATTCTTTTAAAGGTCTGTCTTTGAAATTGCTCCATGTCGGTTCATAGAGATCTTCCATTTTTCATGACTGCATAGTACTCCGCTCTGTGATGTGCTGTAATTTATTCATCCGTTCTCCCAAGTTTGGTCATACAGGTTGTTCCCAGTATTGTAGTTACAACATTGCTACCATGAATACCTGGTACATATGTATAGTCGCATTTTTGGAGGTTTATCTTCAGGACAGATTTCCTAAGAGTGGGATCTCTGGGTCAGAAGGTTAGGTACACATTCAGTTTTGTTAGGTATTGCCAGATTTACTTTTTTTTTGCGGTACACGGGCCTCTCACTGTTGTGGCCTCTCCCGTTGCGGAGCACAGGCTCCGGACGTGCAGGCTCAGCAGCCATGGCTCATGGGCCCAGCCACTCCGCGGCATGTGGGATCTTCCTGGACTGGGGCACGAACCTGTGTCCCCTGCATCGGCAGGCGGACTCTCAACCACTGCACCACCAGGGAAGCCCCAGTATTGCCAGATATACCTCCAGAAAGGCAGGATGAATTTGCATTTCCCCTGGAAATATTTGTGAGTGAACATAGCCTCACAGTCTTGCCCTCAGACTGCTTTGGCAGGTGAGAAATGGCATCTTGGTGTTATATTAATTTGCATTTCTCTAATTATGACTGAGTTTGAACATTTTTTCAAATCTTAATATTCTTTTTGTGATGTATTTTTTTCCCCATTTTTCTGCTGAATTTTTTCTGCAGTTTTTGATTTCTTTATGTTTTAGAGATACTGGCTCTCATGGCGTTATCTTGCACTTTTCTTAAGACTTTGTTTATGGTGTTTTGTATTTGTGTTTCTTTTTTTGGTCAAGCAGACATTTAAAATTTTTTACATACTTTGTTTTATTTCCATTAGATTTTGAGTTATGCTTAGAAAGTCTTTCCCTACACCAGCATTAAAGAGGAATTCACCCAGGTTTTCTCTAGTACTCGTATGGTTTTGTTTTTTACATTTAGATTCCTAAATTCATTCGAGTTTATTCTTGTGTGTGGTGAGATATAGATCTAATATATTTTTTTTCCAAATGACAGCCCAGATGTTCTAGCCGCATTTATTAAAAAGTGCATCTTTACCTTAGTAATTTGAGATGTTACCTTTCTCATACACTGATTTTTCCAGTGATTTGAAGGTCTGTTTATGAATTTTCCCATTTTATTCCACTGGTCTATTTGCTCGTGCCCCAGTATCACATTTTTAATTGTAGATGCCTTATAGTATGTCTTAATTAAGAGGCCATACTTGATAGGGCTAGTTCCCCCCTAGTAGTTTTTCTTTTGCAGTGTTTTTTTCAGTTTTACCTGTTATTAAACTTAAAGGGAAACATATTCTTATGTCTGGCTTTTTTTGTTCAACACTGATCAGTGTTCATCCATGTTGATTTGTGTAGTTAGAGTTTATTCATTTCATGGCTCTGTAATTTTCCATTGAGTGAATGTTGCATTGTTTTCACTTTTATGATTGGTGGACATCTAGATTGTTTTTGGTTTTTGGCTGTTAAGAATAGTGCTTTTGGGCTTCCCTGGTGACGCAGTGGTTGAGAGTCCGTCTGCCGACGCAGGGAACACGGGTTCATGCCCCAGTCCGGGAAGATCCCACATGCCGTGGAGCGGCTGGGCCCGTGAGCCATGGCTGCTGAGCCTGTGCGTCCAGAGCCTGTGCTCCGCAACAGGACAGGCCACAACAGTGAGAGGCCCGCATACCGCAAAAAAAAAAAAAAAAAGAATAGTGCTTTTGTGAACATTCTTGTAAATATATGTTACATTTCTGTTGATTGATCATACAGTATGCTTATTTTACCCAGCTTTCCAAAGCAGTGATACCAATTTACACTCCTACTAGTGGTGAGGTTTTTTTTCTTTTTATAAATTTATTTATTTATTTATTTATTTATGGCCCTGTCGGATCTTCGTTGCTACGTGTGGGCTTTCTCTAGTTGCAGCGAGCGGGGGCTACTCTTTGTTTCGGTGCATGGGCTTCTCATTGAGGTGGCTTCTCATTGAGGTGGCTTCTCTTTGTTGCGGAGCACGGGCTATGGGTGTGCAGGCTTCAGTAGTTGTGGCACTTGGGCTCAGTAGTTGTGGCGCACGGGCTTAGTTGCTCCGTGGCATCTTCCCGAACCAGGGCTCCAACCCGTGTCCCCTACATTGGCAGGTGGATTCTTAACCACTGCGCCACCAGGGAAGTCCACTAGTGGTGCATTTTGATTAGAGTGTTCATTATTATTTTCTTTTAGCTTATTGTATGGTTGTGTAGTAGCCTTTACTTGTGTTTTTAATTTGTATTGCCCTGTTGAATAAGGAAGTTGTGCACTTTCCCACGTGTTTACTGTCCTCTTGCTTGAAGCGCTTCCTCAAGCCCTCAGCCCATCTTTTCTGTTAGGTGCTTTGTCTTTATTGATTTTCTGGCTGTGAATACTAGATTCGTTAGATAGATATTAGCAGGTAAACTTTAAAAGCCCAGATTTACATGAAAATAAGTGATACTGCTTCTTTGTTTGTATGGAAGAAGTTCTAAGTTTTAATAACCAAACAGCTTGCATTCAGACTGGTATATTTACTTCTTACCGAACCTTGATCTATCGCAACTTCCACCGTAATAGTGAAGTCTTCAGCCTCAAGGTGCCTGGTCTGGGAACCAGGGAGCTGCCTGGTGGAGTGCGCCCAAGTGGGGCTTAGCAGTTGAAACACAGCTTGTTACTTTACCTTAGACATTTTGTGATTTGTTTAAAATAGTTTTAGGGTTGAGGTGAAGTAAGGAGGCTGGTTTTAAAGAAATGTGGCCTGTCGAGTGTACAAATTTGCTGTTTTCCATTGAGTGCTTTGTTAGAGAAGTATCATGGTTTTTCATATATTTTATTATTTAGAAATTGAAAAGACTTCCTAAAACTTTTTAGTTTTTTTTCTTTTTTTTTGAAAATCAGATAGTGATTTAGTAAGGAGGAGGAATAACCAAAGAAACTCCAAAACCAGACCTGTTAACTACCCATTCAGGTTCCTTTAATAGGTTAATTCTTCATTTTAGCAGCTAAAGAAAGAATGTTCTTGATTTTGATAAGAATTTGATGAATTTGCTCATATATGATAGTTCAGAATATGACTTAGATGTTCTACTGCCCAAGGCAAATGTGGTCAAGATGGCATTCTTTTGTACCTAGCAATTTTCAGCTCCTTATTAATCTTGTCATTACCATTCCTTTTTTGTTTTGCTCTGTGAATATTTATTTATTTTTATTTTAACTGTAGTGATTTACAAGGTCGTGTTCCAAGTGTACAGCTTCAGATTCTTTTCCATTATAGGTTATTATAAGCTATTGAATATATAGTTCCCTGTACTATACAATAAATCCTTGTTGTTTATCTATTTTATATATAGTGATATATATCTGTTAATCCCTGGATATATACCCAGGAATGGGATTGCAGGATCATATGGTAGCTCTATTTTTAGTTTTTTAAAGAACCTCCATACTGTTTTCCATAGTGGCTGCACCAATTTTCATTCCCACCAACAACGTACAGGAGTTCCTTTTCTCCACTCCCTCTCCAGCATTTATTATTTGTAGAATTTCTGATGATAGCCATTCGACAGGTTCGTGAGGTGATACCTCATTGTAGTTTCGATTTGCATTTCTCTAATAATTAGTGATGTTGAGCATCCTTTCGTGTGCCTCTTGGCTATCTGTATGTCCTCCTTGGAGAGAGATCTATTTAGGTCTTCTGCCCATTTTTTGATTGGGTTGTTTTTTTGATACTGAGGTTTATGAGCTGTCTGTGTATTTTAGAAATTAAGCCCTTATCGGTTACATCATTTGCAAATACTTTCTCTTAGTCTGTAAGTTGTCTTTTTGTTTTGTGTTTGGAAAAACTTTTAAATTTTGAGTTAATGTTAGAGAAAAGTTGCAAAAATATTAGAGTTCTCTTATATCTTTCATTCCACTCCCCTTACGTTTTACATAACTGCAACTGTAGAACAGTTATCAAGGATAAGAAATGAACAATGATCCAATAATAAGTAAATTACCCACCACATTTGAATTTTGCTAGTTCTTCCTTTTTCTCTTCCAGGATTCCACTTTGCATTTAGTTGTTACTTCTTTTTGGTGTCTGACTCTGTAACAGATCCTCAGTTTTCCCATTGTCTTTTATAACTTTTTGAAGAGGATTGGTTATTTTTTAGAATGCCCTTCAACTTGGTTTGTCTGATGTTTTTTCATCATTGGAATGAGGTCGTGCATTTTTGGCAAGAATACTACAAAAACCATGTTGTTCATCATCTCAAGGGGTTCATGATATTGATCTGTCTTATTATTGGTAATGTTTACCTTGGTTAAGATGGTATTTCTCCACTGTAAAGTTACTGTGTTTCTGTAATTTATAAATATTTTGGAGGAGATAATTTGGGGCTGTGCTTAATTTAACTGTTAGTCCTCAAACATTCACCCACTAGTTTTATCATCTGTGGGTGGATCTTTATTTGGAACAGTTTCTGGAGTTTGGCTGATGGTAATTCTGTTTTCCCATTTCCTTTCACATTTAATTGAAATTCCACTCTAATGAAGAGCTGTCCCTTTCCCATTTATTTGTTTGATTACATCAGTATGGACTCAAGGGTTATTATTCTGTGGGTTAAAGTCTAATATTATTTTGTTGCTCACATTATTCCAGCTTTGGCCTTTAGAAGCTCTTTCAAGCTGGTGTTCTCTTGACAAACCCCCATAATTTTTTGAGCAGTACCTTCATTTCTAGTGCCACATGATATTCCAGGTTCATGCTGCATTTTCCTGACCCAGCCCTGCAACCAACCCCTTCTCTGAGAAATTCTGGTTTGTTTTATTAAAGACTCGTATTTAGAAATTAAGATCTCCAAGCTAGCTGTGCTCATTGCAGTCTTTCTTTCTTCTAGGCTCTCAGCAGACAGAGCTAGGAATCCTGTAGGCATATGCATATCTACAAGACTCTTATTTCTGTATCTATCTGCATGTATATTGAAAACCATGGGTTTATACTGACCTCAGATTCCGATCTCACATCATAGAGTTCAGTTTAGCCTCCCTCCTTTTCTTATTTATAGTTTTTTTCTCCAGCAATAGAAACCCAGTTCTCATTATCTATTATTTCTTCACTTCTAGTATACGCATAAAACAGTTTAAATTTTTTACCCATTTCTCCCCTCACCCCTGGAGAAAGACTTTTGTATATATGGAGGATAATATATCATGGAACAATACTGCTACACAAAAAGATACACTCAGAAATATCACTTCCTCATCTATGCTACCCCATTTCCTTTCCCCTTTCTACCTGGAAAAAAATTTGAAAGGTCTTTTATCCACTTTCAGCCATTAGAAAATGTCAACCTAAAAAGTTTTATTTTGAATAACTGGAAAGCACTAAGTTTTCGAGGCTATCTGTAACTGTCCCTGATGAGAATTTCTCAAGGTTTAATGGTAACTTATTTAAACTGATATTCTTTTGTAACAGGGAAGAGCTAAATCAGACTCCACATAGGATCTGTTTCTTGGACTTTAACCTTTGCTTTTTGTTGCCTTTGTTATTATAATCACACATAATGGCCTGCCTCAGGGAACTCTGCCCACCTGTCAGTTGGCTGCAAGAAAAAAGAAACTAACACATCCCCTCAATGGGGCTGGTCATTCCAGGAGATGTTTTGCAAGACTGATGGCCCTTTTACTTTACTTCCTCACTGCTTCTCCTTCTCTGATTCTATAAAAGAAACTGGCATCCAGACCCCGATAAGATGGTTTTTCAGAGACACTAGTCTGCCATCTTCTCGGTCTGCCGGCTTTCCGAATATTCCTTTGCCTCAATACCTTGTCTCCGATTCATTGGCCTGTCATGTGGCGAGCAGAGCGAGCTTGGACTTGGTAACACTTTCACTTTGATCTTAGGACATTGGCAAATATAGCAATTTATCTGTGAAGTTACTTAAGCAAATCTCTAGCTTTGATCAACCAAAAAAATTCTAGGCCCACCTGTGTCCTTCTTCCAGCTCTTAATATTTTCTAATCCTATCCATCTCATCATCTGTCTCCTGAATTGTCAGCCAAGTAGTGAACACACAGTAAAGTATTTGAAAATTTAACTGGTGATGAGAATAGTGGGATGTCAGATGCTCGATTTACTTACTTTCTGTTGAGGCTGTCATCCCACAATTGCTGCAGTGTTACTTTGATCATTATTTTTAGTTCTTATGCTTAGTGAGTTCTTATCCTGTTTGTGAGATTTGTTGAATTCCCTGAGTGTCTCCAACACCACTCTTCATTTGACTTCAGATTTATCTTTTTTATTCTGTCTTGGACAGGACATCTCCATTTTGAGAGTTTACTTGACAGCCCTTCAGATCAATCCAAATGTATATTTTCCCCACCTTTTAGCAGATACACTAGTCTCTTTCTTTGTACTTTATTTGCATAGCAGTGATCACATTTGAAATTAAATGCTTAACTGAAAGGTCAAAGAGGGGCAGGGGTCATTTGTTTTATTCACTAAAACTTACGTTGTACTTCTTAAGTTCCTGGCTCAACCTTATCTCAGTAGGTAATCTTGCTTTCTATTTTGGATGGAAAGCAAAAAAACAAAAAACAAAACACTTTGGAGGGCAGGAGAATTCAGAAACAATTCAGCATAACAACTTTGCATAGAGAAGAAAAACTCAGAGCCACCAGTGTTACCTCTGTGTTTGCTACTTGATATTCCTGGTGGAGGACCACAAGTCATCAGGAAGGAGCTCAGTGTGCTTTATTTAAGAGATAGTACTGAATAAACTATTTAAAGTATATATTTGATATGTAAGGGTCCAACAATTTAAAAAACATGAAAATTTTATTCTTTTATGGTATCTTCCATTTTTATATTTTGTTTTGGTGTATTCTCTGGACAATAAATGACATTTTTATATTAGTTCCTCACTGGCTGTGCCTTTTCAGGTTCCTTAGGTTCTTCCTTTTTTCCCCTCAGAATATTTGTGGTGCACAGGGTCATCTTAGTCCTTTGGTAATTGGATCTTTTCTCTTGGATTCAATACTACTTTGTTGATTACTCCTAGATCCTTATCTGTGCCAGATCTCCTATATCCACCTGCCTACTGCCTATATCTCTGCTTCAGTATTTCCACAGGCACCTTAAATTAAAGGTGACTAAAACTGAATTTGTAATCTCTTTTTCTGCTGGCTTTTTCACGCAGATGGTCAATTCAGAACCTGTAACAGCCATCTTTAGCTCCTCCCCCTCTTTATTTCCACTTTCTAACTGGTCTCCCTGCCTCAACTCCCTCTTCCACATCACAGCCATCAGAATGAGTCCTGACTGTGGAATATGACAGCCTAAAGTTCCTTAGTGTCTTCCCATTGAGTTTACAGTCCTTAGCGTTAGATTTGTTACAAGGCCTGTTGGGATGTACTTCTGCAGCTTCTCTTTTTATTTTACCCTTTCCCTATTCCACAAATGGTACTGTTCAGCCACATCAAAGCCAGCTTTATGTGCAGCATCAACAGCCTTGCTGATACCCTGTTTCTTCTCTGGAAACATCTTTCCCCATTTTCTTTCCTGGTCATCCTTCAAGCTTGAACTCAGATGTTTCTTTCTCGGGGACTCAGTCTCCCATCTTCTCAGCAAGCAGCGTCTTCTCCATCCCCCGTGGCACCTTGTATACACATTTATCTAGTGTTATAAGCCTCTCCTTGAGTCCTTAAGGAGGAAGAAGGACCTATTTTTGACCTCTACAGCACTTAGCATAAATGTCTGGATTGAATAAATGAATGGATTGTTTTTAAAATTACAGCCATAAGGATGGTAAATTTTAACTGGCTATATACTCAGTGAATATTGAGGAGTTAAGATTTTCCTTCATTTGGAGAACACTGGCTTTATTCCGTCTTGGATTTGGTCTTCTCCCAGTTACAGGTTCATCCCTTCTTGTCCGTTCTTGTGTTCTCCTGTCTTTTCCCCACTTGATGTGTAATCAGCCCTAAAGGACAGTGAAACTGCCTAGAATTAGGATCTTAAGTTTTGGCAGGAAGCCCTTCAGAGTTGGTGATCTGAGTAGTGTCTTTGCCAGCTGGAGCTTAGAACAAAGAAACCAAACAAACTCTTGGCACTCTCTGAAATGCAGCTTTTTGCTTTTTCAGAAATTGTGATTCTGGTCAGTTGACACTGACTTAGAAGTGTATGTAGAACTCAGAGTCCAGTGGCCACGATTACAGTTCCTCTGGATGCCTACAGTGCTTCACTAATTATTGAATTTGCAGCCTGTTTGGAATTGAAATTACAGTCTAATAGAATTTTGGAGCTGGACAGGACTTTTTACTTGAGATAATGTCATACCATTCCCTAAATGAGGAACACTAAGTTTACTTACCTAGTTAATGGCAGATTTGGGCTGTGATCTTGATATTTCTGGCTTAGTTCATTTTCTGTTTAACAGCATCTTTCATAGTTATAGGGAATGATAGTGCTGTAATCATTCTTAGAGGAGTGACACTTTTTTACTTGCGGTCTCCCCACAAGCCTAAATGTTTTGGGAATGAGACTATTCATTTACCAGAAAATCCTTCTGCCAGTTACGCATTCTGCTTTTTTTTACCAGTAAGAAAAATGACAAGTAAGCAATTTTACAATAAGGATGATGTTTCAAAAATTATTTGAGTAAGTAGTAGATGAACATAATAGAACATTACAAAAGGGCTCACAGTGAAAATGTAAGATTCCCTACCTCCCTGCCCCAATTTCTCTTTCTCCACCCCAGAGGCCACTTGTTTTTTTAGGTATTCTATCAAAGGAAATCCCCTTTCTCCTTTTTCTAAAGTATCAAAATTTTAGCATTAAAATCTAAAGTATCAAATTTCAAAAGTATCACATTTAGTAGTACTAAAAGTTTTTTATATCCATTTTAGCCTTCAGTTTCTGAGTGATTTAATAAGAATCTCCTCTCACCACCTCCCAACATTTTATGTTCACTTTCAAACATAGCAAAGTTGAAAGAATTACAGTGGGTACTTGAATCCCGTCAAGTAAGATTCTACTATTATATTTTACTGTATTTGTATTCTCAGTTCCTTCAGAACTCCTCATAAAGTCTGCCTAGTTATATAAACAGCCATGGATAGAATTTTGCTGCTTTTGCCACTGAAGGAAACCAAAGGCCTGAGAGTGGAGAGAGATGGAATGGTCCATGGTTTAAACTAGTAACACTTTTTTCTCTGTGTGTGTGTTTTAAGTGATTAGGATCATCAAGGCATAACAACTTATTTATATTATGGATTCAATTGCTTTAGAGCACAGGTTAAGAGCCTAACTGACCACCCTTTTTGATGTTTCGTTCTCTCGGCTTCTTTCTTGCACATTGGTCTCCCTTCTGATAAATCAAGCTAATAAGGCTGTGTTTGGCTTTAATAGAGAAGGGAGCTATTGTATTACCCATGTGGGGGAAGCCATTGAGTTGGTTGAGTTGTGTACTTTTCTGAAGAAACATTAATTTTGATTGGAATGCTGAGAACAATTGTTTTAGTATTTTTATTTTTCCCCTTATATAAACAAAATAATCTAAATTTCTCTTATTGTACTCCTAGAAGCTTGTACATTAAGACCTTATTCTATAAATCCCTTACTAACAGGATACTTTTTTATAATTAACAATAAAACATAAAAGAATCTTAAATATTACTTGATTTTTCCTAAAAGCAAAGTTAAAAATAGATATTTGAAGTTTCAAGTGGGATTTGATGAATGTGGCTTAAAATATTTTGGCAGTTTATTCTGACTGGGAATGGAGAAAGGAAAGCAAAAAAAAAAAAACCTAATGAAAAAATATTACCCATAATCCCTTCACTTTGAGGATGATTTGTGTTAACATTTTGTATATCCTTTTAGCCTTTCTTTTCATATTCACGTTTAAACAAAGGATAACAATATACAAGCCATTTCATAATCTGCTTTTCCTCCCTTCGCATTAAATGAATTTTCTTATTTTGATTCATATTCTTTTACTAAATGGTAAATTGTGTGGCCATTAAAACCATATGGAGGATGATAAATTTTCGTTCCAAAGAATATGTTATGGAGGTCCTCTCTGGTTATCAGATCACTTTCAGTTTGCACTGATAGGAAAGGAATTAAAAGGGTAGTGAAGCAGTGCTGCTGGTTTAAGAAGTAGATCAAGGCAAGACAAGCTTAAAGCCATGCAAGCAGTTCTCATTTTTAATAAGTCAGCTAAGATTGGACAAACTGGCAATTGCAGATATTTTTATCCTGTATATTTTAGTAGGACTCTTGATGTTTAGCAGAATTACTCATATCATCACTGTGTCACATTGATGGAGGTATATTTTAAAATACATAAATGCTGGTCAATTTTTTTAAAAAACAAAACAGCTTTGTTTCCAGCAGAGGTCTCATTAAAAGGAGGTTTTGCTGCACTTGACTGAAAGATTGAAACAAAATGCTGGTTGACAGTTCTTATCTATGGGAGTGAACAGAGGGATCCTTTCTCTCCCTCTCTTATTCATCTGGCAGGAAAGTTAATCTAGTTGCTTTGTATTTAGGGAAGCAGGCTTTCTTTATAGGGATTCCTTTTCTAAAGTGGCATTAATGTTCGATTAAAGTTGCTGTGGGAAAGGAGAAATGGGTCCAGGGCCCCTTGGTGGACATGTTCTCATGATGGTAGTGACAGCAGTGCAGTAGAAAACAAACCTTATTTGTGGAATAGACATTGATAAGGCTGGGTGACAAGTGATGTCCTGGAAGCATCGTGCTCAGCATTCTCACTTCTACCTTACCTTGTGATACCTCTGAAAAAGCCTTTAAACAAATTGTAGATACATATGTTCAGGAACCCCAATTACAGAAAATGGTAACATTAAAAGAGATTGAATTACTTTAAGCCTCCAAGAGCAATTAACCCAATTTATAAGAAATTTACTTTGAATTCTTTAGTGTCTATCTGTTAGATAGTGATTTATTTCTCTCTTCAGTAAAAAGTTCTTGACAGGAGAAGAACCTGAACTACACTGACATTTGAGCACCTCTATTGGAGCTTGCATCACTTTTATTTTAAGGCAGTTCTTTGGGGCAGGGAGTTTGGAATTGTTTATTTGTTTTTCCTTTTTGTTTCTTTTGTGTGTGGCATGGGCATGTGTGCATGATATGTATGTTAGAAAAGCCTTTTTTTTTCTTCAGGGTTATAAACAAAGCTTGAAGATAATTCTGTAGTAAAATTGAAACTAGGTAGAGCAGTAATGTTTTAACTGATACTGAAGCAGCCATTGACCAAACCTATCAAATGGTCTTATCTGTTTTCCTGTGATATGTGTATTTATAATTACTGAGTTCAGAGGTATTTGACGTTTCCTTCCTTTGCACAACATTAAGGAATACTTTTAAATGTTTTATGTGTTGTTCGTTAGATATTTTAAAATACTATTCCAACTTCTGTTCATTTCTATCTGATGTTAAGTATAAAGTTGCAGAATTAGCTTGAACACTGATTTCAGCTGGCATGAAATGAATATAGAGTGGCATCTGTCCAAATTAAGTTAAAAACAAAGGAAGTTCCTGTGTGTAATTTCCTGTCTCTTACAACAAAAACAAAAGCAAGCAAAAAACCTTCAATAATTATTAAGCTCTTTTTAGAGTATCTAATATTGAAAGTATGAATTTTGTTTTTTTACTGTGCTAAATTGTTTGCTGGCTGTTCTCATTCACTTTATTAGACATTTTCTTAAAAGATAATTATTGTTTTTCTTTTTCTTTATCAGAACACAGCAATGGAGGAAACAGCTATATGGGAACAACACACGGTGACACTTCACAGGGTGAGTTCTGTTGAAGTAAATAATCTGTGTGTAGGTCAGGATACTGGCAGCTTTTGAAAACAATAGAGGAAAGCCAGATGTCAGGAAGCCAGAAGAAAGGGGAAGAACTTTTCTATATTCCTTTGTTTAAAATTAGAGTTGCAATAAATTCTTTATTAAGGTCAAAAGTGAACATGATTACTTTTTCATATATCCTTTTGGTTGTTATTTGTATATTGCTGTTTTTAATCATGACTTAAGAAATTAAGTGGTTTATTTTTAAAAATTTGATCAGATAAAAGTCACCGTATTTTCGTGTAAATTGTAAACTGTTTCAGCTTTTCTGAGTAATATGTATGTATTGTAGGCTTGGGGTTTAAAATTGAACAGGGTCATGCGAGTAATAAAATCTTAAAAGATACTCCTTGATTTGAAACATGCAGAGCCAAGCTCTTGCTTAAGCAATTGCAGATGGGCAGAGAGCAAATCGCAGTGAGCTGGGTAAGAGTAAGAGCTTTTTTGGACTTCCCTGGCGATCCAGTGGTTAAGACTCCGTGCTTCCAATGCAGGGGGGAGTGGGTTTGATCCCTGGTTGGGAAACTAAGATCCCGCATGCCACATGGCACTAGAAATAGATGGAAAATTCTGGAATAAGAATTAAATAAATAATAGCTTTAAAAAAAAAAAAAAGAGCTTTGTCTGAAATGAGACTGCCCTGAATTTGAATCCTACTGCTGCCTGCTTCCTTTTAGAAATGAGCAAGTGACCAAACGGCCTTTAAAGCATTGGTTTTCAGTGTTAAAAATGGGGCTTATGCCACCTCATGCTTGACATAAAGTAGTGCCTCCCATAAATCTCTCCTATCCTCCCTTTGAAGAGAGCTGAATCTACTGATTACCCTTCTCCTTAGAGAATGTACAGAAAGAGATTAGAGAATATTTAAATATTTTACACTTACTATTTCTACCAGCTATATCCATTACTAGGAAAATGGAAAGGGGGAAAATCATGTTCCTGAACCACCCTGCACCTGACTGTCTCGTGAATCTTTGAATCTACACATAATAGACAGTGGGTAAATTAATTATTAAAAAACAGTGATTTCAGATAAGACTTTTTTGTGTCTCCCTAAATGGTGAAAGAAATCATTAATAATACCTTAACTTTTAATTTATAAAGCTAAGGTATGGCTTGAATTTATTTGAAATGTGCTGATAGCATATTTAAATCAGATTAAACATATGCCATCGTACCTTATAAATGTTTAATTGGCTGGTTTTTATAGAATAATTTGGTGTTTTACCACATTACATTTATTTTCTTAATACCTTTATTATTTTTATTGGTATAATTTACACACAGTAAGATTCATCCTTAGTGTACAGTTCTGAGTTTGACAAACGCATTTAGTCATGTAAGTCATATAACCACCACTACAGACAATATAGAACAATTCCATCGCCCTGAAATTTTCCCTTCTGCCATTTGTAGTCAACCCCGTCCGCTTACCCTGAGCACTGAGTAACCACTGATGTGTTTTCTGTTCCTATATGCCTGCTTTTTCTCTCATGTAGGTGAACTCATACAATACATAGCCTTTTGAGACTGGTTTCTTACACTTAGCCTAATGCACTTGAGATTTCTCCGTGATGTACTTATATCAGTAGTTCTTATGGCTGAATAGTATTCCATTGTATGAATGTAGAATAATTTGCTTATTCATTCTCCAGTCTTGGTACCCTGGGGTGGTTTCCAGTTTTTGGTGATTGTGAATAAATCTCTAGTGTACAGGTTTTTGAATGAACATAGCTTTTCATTTCTCTTGGGTAAATTCCTAGGAATGGAATTGTTCTTAGTTTGTAGTTCTCTAAAGACTAATGATTTTGAATATCTGTTTATGCGCTTATTTGTCATCCATTATTTTCTTTGGTAAAATGTGTCCAAATCTTTTACCCATTTTTAATTAGGTTTTTTGTTTTCTTATATTGACCTTAAAAATGGGTTTACTTGGGATCAACAAAGAATTGCAATTCAGAGTCTGCAGCTACTGCAAGACACAGTGCAAGACCCCAGCAAAAATAGAACTCTTTTATAGAGGGGAAAAGGAAGTTGGGAGGGCTGTAGTAAACAGAGTCCATTGGAGGAATTGAGAGTCCAGAGTGTAGTGGTTTTTCATTGGCTGAATTGTGACAGTCTGTCATTGGCTGAGTTCTTGGCAGGCAAGAAGAGGAAGTCTTTCTTCTTGCTAGGCTCTGCTAACAGCACAGTGCATGAATGCTCCCTCTTCTGGCCTCCCAACTCTATTTTTTTTTTTCTTCACTTTTCTTTTTTTTTTGCAGTTCGCGGGCCTCACTTTTCTTTTTTTTGCGGTTGCGGAGCACAGGCTCCGGACGCGCAGGCTCAGGGGCCGTGGCTCACGGGCCCAGCCGCTCCACGGCATGTGGGATCCTCCCGGACTGGGACACGAACCTGCGTCCCCCACATTGGCAGGCGGACTCAACCACTGCGCCACCACGGAAGCCCCCAACTCTATTTTAATTGAGGTTTCTGTTTATTAATTTTTATACTTACTGTTCTTTTAAACTGTGGTAAAATACACATAACAAAATTTGCCATCTGTCCAGTTCCTTTGTCCATTTTTAAATTGGGTTTTATCTGTTGAATTGTAGGAGTTTTTATATATTTTGGTCATTAACCCCTTATCAGATAATATGACTCATAAATGTTTTTTTTCCCATTCCATGGATTACCTTTGTACTCTGTTAATTGTGTCCCTTGTTGCACAGAAGTTGTTACTGAGTTTTGAGAGTCTTGAATATCTTCTGGATACAAGTTCTTTAATAGGTATTGTTTTGCAAATATTTTTCCCAGTCTGTGGCTTGCCTTTTTCCTTCTCTTAACAGTGTCTTTTGCAGAGTATAAGTTTCAAATTTTGATAAAGTCGTTTTTGCTTTTATTGATTTTGCTTTTGGTTTTGTATCTGAGAAGTCTGCCAAACCTAAGGTCCCAAATATCTTTCCTGTTGTTTTCTTCTGGAAGGTTTTGTTTTGTTTTTGTTTTGTTTTAATTAAAATTTGTATGTATTAAGATTTCTTTTTAGGGGATTTTTTTTTAATACGGATGTCCAATTTTTTGAACAACCATTTATGAAAAGGTTATCCTTTCTTCATTTAATTGCTTTCTCCCTTTGTCAAAAATCAGTGACCATATGTGTGTCGGCCTTTCCCTAGTCTCTTCTATTGATCGGTGTGTCTGTCCTTTGCCAGTTACTTCTGCCTTGATTATTGTAGCTTTATATTAAGTTGGAAATCAGGTAGTGTGAATCCTCCAAACTTACTATTATTATTTTTAATTATTTTGACTAGTTCCTTTGTCTCTGTATATAAACTTTAGAATAAGTTTGTCAAATTAAAAAAAATCTGCCAGGATTTTTCATTGGGATTGCATTGAATCTACAGATTAATTTGGGGAGAATTGACACTTTAACGGTATTGAGTATTCCACACTGAATGTGATGTATCTCTTCATTACGGTTTTGTAGTTTTCGGCATACAGATTCTACACATGTTTTGTTAGATTTCTACTCAAGTATATTTTTTATGTTTCCTCATGCTATTGTAAACGGTATTTTTTTAAATTTCAGTTTTTGATTGTCTATTAATATGTAGAAATACAATTGATTTTTGTTTTTTTTTAAATAGTGAACTTTAAGTTTTCTAGGAACTCCTTTGGTAGATTCTTTGGCCTTTTTCTATGCAGTCATCTCATCTGTGAAGAGAGGCAGTTTTATTTCTTCGTTTTTGATCTATATGCTGTTCATTTCTTTTTTTTGCCTTATTGTACTTGCTAGGACTTCCAGGATGTTGTTGAATAGGGACAGTAAGCAGGCATCCTTGCCTTATTCCAAATTTTAAATGAAAGCATTCTTTCACTATTATGTATGATGTTAGCAGTAAGGTTTTTGTAGATGCCCTTTATGAGGTTAAGGAAGTTCCCTTGTATTTCTGTTTTGCTATTTACTAGGTTGAGGAAGTTCCCTTTTATACTTAACTTTGCTAAGAGGCTTTTTTTTTTTTTTTTAAATCATGAATAGATGTTGGATTTTGCCAGTGCTTTTTTGGTAAGTATTGATTGAGGTTATCATACGAGTTTTCTTTTTAGTCTGTTGGTATGGTCAGTTTCTTGCTTTTTGGATGTTGAAGAGCCTTTCATTCCCAAGATAAATTCTACCTAGTTGTGATGTATTATTCATTTTATATATTGCCGGATTGATTTGCTAATGTATTATGAAGGTATTTGTTTCTGTGTTCATGAGGAATATTGGTTAGTACTTTTTCCTTGTGTTTTTATTGGTTTTGGAGTAAGGAAAGCTACCAGTCTCAAAACAAGCAGCTGGGAAGTATTCTTCCCTATTGTGTTCTGTGGTAGAGTTTGTGTACAACTGAAGGTATTTCTCCCTTAAATGTTTGGTAGAATTCACCAGTGTAGCCATCTGGTTCTGGAGTTTTCTTTGTGAGAAAGCTTTTAACTATAAATTTATTTTCTTTAATTTTATATAGGACTATTCAGGTTATGTATTTTTTCTTTGTTAGCTTTTGGAGATTTATTTGGTAACTTTGGTAGTTTGTATCTTTCAAAGTATTAGTTCCTTTTATCTAAGTTGTCAAATTTATAGACATAAAATTGTTCATGTCATTCTCTTATCTTAATATTTTAGGATCTGTAATGGTGGCCCATTTTCATTTATAATATTGGTAATTTGTGTCTTCTCTTATTTCTTGGTCAACCTGGCTAGAGGTTTAACAATTTTTTTTTTTTTTTGCGGTACGTGGGCCTCTCAGTGTTGTGGCCTCTCCTGTTGCGGAGCACAGGCTCCGGACGCGCAGGCTCAGCGGCCATGGCTCACGGGCCTAGTCGCTCCGCGGCATGTGGGATCTTCCCGGACTGGGGCACGAACCCGTGTCCTCTGCATCGGCAGGCGGACTCTCAACCACTGTGCCACCAGGGAAGCCCGAGGTTTAACAATTTTATTGACCTTTTCAAAATACCAGCTTTTCTTTTCATTGATATTTTTTATTTTCTGCTTTGTATTTCACTGATTTCTGCTCTTATTTTAATGTTTCTTCTGCTTACATTGGGTTTAAGTTGCTCTTCTTTTTATGATTTCTTAAGGTAGAAGCTAGATCATTTGGGACCATAGGTGTAATTTGACCGTATCACATTACATTTGTTTTTTCCTAATACCTTCTTAGTTTTTAAATAAGGAAAATAAAATAAGACACTTAAATTAGCTAAAGTACGTTTCTCCTTTCTACAGTTTTGCCTGGTTTTGTCAGTTGTGGGGAAATGTTAGGTTATTTACTACAGAACTTAGGCAAAGTAGGAAAAGATTCTGAATGTTGAGAAAACAGAATCTGATTTTTTGAATGTGTTAAAAGTGTCACACCAACTCATCGTGGTAGTTGTAATACTCAGGCAAGTCTGGAACTCCTGTCTAGAAAGAAGGTCAGTGTAAACTCCACTCTGTAGCTGGGCTCTTCTTGTGCTTCAGTTTTCTTTTGCCCTGAGGGAGGGGGGTACTAGCCCAGAAAAATGTCATCAAAAGATACATGGAGATAAGATGAGTATATAGTTCATAATTCTTTGGTTTTCAAACATGTTAACTATTGTGCTGGAAACACAGAGCTGTGTTGCCTCTGGGCCTCATCAGAGAGGGACTATGACAGAATGGAAGTCCTCAACAACCATCCCTCCAGGAATCGTTTTTGAAGGTTTTTAAAAATAGACCTGTCATTGTAAGCCCAGAAACTTATGCCAAAGCATAATTCAGTTGACTTCATTTTCCGAGGCTGCAGAACTATACTTTCAGGTATCTTTCCTTTGGTATTCTGAGTTGTTACAGAATAAAATTTAGACTGTCTAGAGCACTGTCAGCAAACTTTTGCTGTAAAGAACCAGATGATAAATAAATACTTCAGGCCTTGCGGGCCATAAATCTCTTGTCACAACTTCTCAACTCTGTAGCTGTATTGCAGAAGCAGCTGTAGAGAGTAGGTTAACAAATGGGTGTGGCTATATTCCAGTAAAACTTTATTTACAACAATGGGCAGCTAGCTGGATTTAGCCTGCAGGCCGTAGTTTGCTGACGGCTGATCTAGAGTAGTAGCTCTCAAGGTTTATTGTAAAGAGGAATCAACTGGATCATGCCCAACTACCAGAGATTCTGATTCATTTGGTCTGGGATGGGACCCGTAATATGTATGTTTAAAAATGCATGTTTGAAATGGAGGGCCATGTCCTCTGGCATCACATTTTTAAGAAACGCTGACAAAGGAATGAGAGAAAGTTATTCTCCTTGAGGTGAGCCAAATGAGCTTTTGGAATAGTAGTAAGTGACCGAGATAATTTGAGACTATATGCTTTTGGCAATAACCTGGAGTTACAGATATTGTGTCTTACCAGATAAGGGCTTAGTGTACTTAGTTATGCCCAGTAAAACTTATTTTCACAGGAGGCCAATCTATTCAACAAAGTCTTAGGAGATCAAATAGCAGCATTGTCTAGTAGCAATATAATGCAAACCACAATGTAATTAAAATTTTCCTAGTCTTCACATTGAAAAACGTAAAATATGGGTGAATTTTATGATAGATCTCATTTAACTCAGTATATCCAAAATGTTGTCATTTTCAACATGTAATATTTAAAAATTGGTATACCATACTTTGCTTTTTTCCCCATACTGAGTCTTAAAATGATGTACATCTTGTAATTTCAGCACCTTTCAGGTAAGACTAGCCACATTTTAAGTGCTCAGTAGTTGTGTGTATAGTGGCTGTAGTATTGGCAAGTGCAGGTCTGCAGCTTGAGATGGTAGTTGCATCCAGAGGGTCTTGTGTTCCACCCCTCCCACCCATTACATACCCACAACTTTCTTTAGTTTCAGATGTTCTCCCTTAGAAAATGCACATATTTTTATAATTCTTTGAGAAATGAATACTCAGGAATGAGTTGGTCATCTCTATTTTTCTATTTTCTGAAAAAAATTACATGAAAGATTAAGTGAATATTTCTGTATTAAAGAATTAAAGGGTTGAGAGAAGTTAGAGGCTTGGCCAAGATGGCAGAGTAGGAAGACCCTGAGCTCACCTCTTTTCACGGGTACACCAAAATTAACAACTGTTTACGGAGCAATTATTGATGAGCAAGACTGGAGGCATAAAGATCTACAGCTAAAGACAGTAAGAAGGAACCACAGTGAGATGGGTAGGACGGGTGGAGTCATGGTCAAGACCCATACCCCCAGGTAGGTGACCCACAAATGGGAGGATAATTACAATTGCAGAGGTTCTCCCCAAGGAGTGAGGGGTCTGAGCCCCACATCAGGCTCCCCAGCCCAGGGGTCCTGCACCGGGAAGACGTGTCCCCAGAATGTTTGGCTTTGAAGGCCAGCAGGGCTCACTTTCTGAAGACCCAGAGGACTATGAGAAATAGACACTCCACTCTTAAAGGGTGCACATAAAATTTCACATCCTCTGGGACCCAAGGCAGAAGCAGTAATTTGAAAGGAACCTGTATCAGACCCATCATCTGATCTTGGAGAGCCTCCTAGAGAGGCAGGAGACAACTGGAGTGCACCCGGGGAACGTAGACATTGGCAGCAGACATTAGGGGAGCTCATTCTACCACATGGACACTGGTGCTGGCAAGAGTCATTGTGGAACCCTCCCTCTAGCTCATCAGCACCAGGACCCACAGGGCCCTGCAGTCAGACACCCTAGGACCTGGCTTCACCCACTTGTGAGTTGGCACTAGCCCTGGGGCCAGCTTCACACACCAGTGGGCATGCACCAGTCCCAGCACCCCCTGGGCCTCAGCCCCATTCACCAGTGGTTCCACACCAGCTCTGGGACTCCTGGGCTCTGCAGCCAGAGACCCCAGGACCTGCCTTTGCCCACCAGTTGGCCAATACTAGCCCTAGAACCTGGCTTCACTCACTGGTGGGTGGGCATCAGCCCCGGGATCCCCTGGGCCCCATCCCCACCCACCGTGTGACACCAGCCCCAGGACTCCTTGGACCCCTCAGAATGGCTATCATCAAAAAGTCTACAAATAACAAGTGTTGGTGAGGATGTGGAGAAATTTGGGAACCCTAGTACACTGGTGAGAATGTAAATTAGGGCAGGCACTATGGAAAAGAGTATGGAGGTTCCTCAAAAAACTAAAAATAGAACTGCCATATGATCAAGCAGTTCCACTTCTGGGTATATATTCGAAGAAAACAAAAACACTAATTTGTAAAGATACATGCACCCCAGTGTTCATAGCAGCATTATTTACAATAACCAAGATATGAAAGCAACCTAAGTGTTGATCAACAGATGAATGGATAAAGAAGATGTGGTAAATGTCATGAAGAACCTAGGGGTAAGGCAGGAATAAAGACGCAGACCTCCTAGAGAACGGACTTGAGGTTATGGGGAGGGGGAGGGGTGAGCTGTGACGGGGCGAGAGAGAGTCATGGACATATACACACTAACAAACGTAGTAAGGTAGATAGCTAGTGGGAAGCAGCCGCATGGCACAGGGATATTGGCTCGGTGCTTTGTGACAGCCTGGAGGGGTGGGATAGGGAGGGTGGGAGGGAGGGAGACGCAAGAGGGAAGAGATATGGGAACATATGTATATGTATAACTGATTCACTTTGTTATAAAGCAGAGACTAACACACCATTGTAAAGCAATTATACCCCAATAAAGATGTTAAAAAAAAAAAAAGAAGATGTGGTACATATATATATAATGGAATATTACTCAGCCATATAGAAGAATAAAATAAGGTCATTTGCAGCAACATGGGTGGACCTAGAGGGTATTATGCTTATTAGACAGAAAAAGACAATGTATGTTATCATGGATATGCAGAATCTAAAAAAATAAACTAGTGAATATAACAAAAAAGAAACAGACTCACAGATATAGAGAACAAACGAGTAGTTACCAGTGGGGAGAGGGAAGGGGGGAGGTTCAGGATAGGGGTAGGGGGTTAAGAGACACAAACTACTATTTATAAAATAAATAAGCTACAGGGATATATTATATAGGACAGGGGAATATAACCAATATTTTATAGTAACTATAAAAGGAGTATAATGTATAAAAACTTGTATCACTATGTTGTATACCTGAAACTAATATTGTATTATAAATCAACTATACTAAACAATATGTTGTACACCTAAAACTAAAAAAAAAAAAAATCAAATGGTGAAAGTATGTTGAAAGCAAGGAATCTAGTTAAGAGATCATCTAAGGGCAAGCAGCTAAGTGTTTCAAATAGGGAGGAGATTCAATAGGAAGTAAACTTGGAACAAGGGTGCCAAGACAATGCAGTGAGGGAAAGAGTAGTCTTAACCGATGGTACTGGGACAACTGGTCAACAGCGTGGAAAGTAATGAATTTTGACTCCTACTTCACACCAAGAACAAAAATTAACCTAAGATGGATCATAGACCTAAATGTAAGTGCTAAAACTGTAAAACTTTTAGAAGAAAACACAGGAATAAATCTTTATGACCTTGGGTTGGGCAATGGTTTCTTAGATACAATCTTGAAAATAAAAGCAACAGAAGAGAAAACAGGTAAAATTGGACCACATCAAAATTTAAAACTTTTGTGTTTCAAAGGAAACCAAGAAACTCTCAACAAGAAAGTGAAAGGATAACCCACAGAATGAGAAAGTATTTGCAAGTTACATATCTGATAAGGGACTTGTATCCAGAATATAGAAATTTAGTAGTAAAAAAGCAAATAATTCAGTTTTTTAAATGGACTGAAGATTTAAAAAACATTTCTCCAAAGATGATACAGAACTGTTTAATAAACGTATGAAAAGATGCTCAACAGTACTGACCATCAGGGAAATATATGTCAAAAACGACAGTGAGGTACCCTGTCACACCCTCTAGAATGGCTGTAATCACAAAAGCAGGCAATAATAGGTGTTGATGAGGATGTGGATGTTGGCTGGTGGAGCCAACTGTGGTAAACTAAGTAAGGTATTTCTCAAAAGGTAAACATATGTAGAATTACCACATGGCCCAGCAGTTCCACTCGTAGGCATATACCCAAGAGAAGTGGAGACAAATACCTACATAATAACTTACTAAACATGGTTGTTCATAGCAGCATGACTCATGATAGCCTGAAAGTGTAAAGAACCCACATGCCCATTAACTGATGAATGATGAATAAGCAAAATGTGGTATATCCATATAATGGAATATTGTTCAACAGTGAAAAGAAATGAAGTACTGATACATGCCGTGACATGGATGAACCTTGAAAACGTTACCCTAACTCGAAGAAGGCAGTCACAAAGGACCATTATTGTATAATTCCATTTATATGAAATGGTCAGAACAGGTGAATAGACAGAAGGATTAGTGGTTTTTAGGATGCGGGAATTCAGGGATGATGGCTAAAGGGTAGGGAATTTCATTTCAGGGTGATGAAAATTTTATGCAGTTGATTGTGATGATGGTTGCACAACTCTGAACACACAAAAAACATAGAATTGTACATTTTGAAGAGTGAATTTACGATAGGTAATTTACATGTCAATAAAGCTATTCTAAGAAAAGGGGCCAGGGAAGGGGAATCCTACATATCTGTTTTGTAGCTCCAGGCAAGTGTATGGTGGGTAGAAGGTAAGCGTGTAAGGTAAGCTAGGCTTGTTTTATCTGGTTGAAGGCCATTGTGTACATTTATAGAGTGTATTATGAATGTTTCAAATCCTTTATTTTATTTAATTCTCTGTGAAATAGGGGTTAATAACCACATGGAATAAACTGAGTCTCAGAAAGGTCTAGTGAAATGTCCCAAAGAGGTGCATCTTGAACGCAGGTCTCTGGACTCATCATATAATGCTCTTTTCACTTACATGTAAAATTTAATTTTAAATATTAGAAATACTTATGGAATATAATATCTGAAATTCAGAACTCGTAATTCTACCACATAAACTACATATATATGTAATAAAATTAATAAAAAGTAGTGACCTTGTTAAGGAAGGAGCCAGAATTTTGGCTTTTTGTCTGTTTTTTTTTCTGTTTGTTTTTTTTAAGTTTAGAACATTGGTGGTGAGGTCAGTTTTTTGGCGAAAATGACAGTTTGGAGAAGGGCAATTGGAGGTGTCCTTTAAGAAGCTGGGAATAGGAAAGTGGAATAAGAATTAGAAATGAAAGCTATAATTTTGGAAACAGAGCCACAAGAGCGAGTAACCAACGGGCTGGTGAAGGACGCAGAGGTAAAAAAGAACCAGTCTAACAGTCGTAGACATTTAAACAACATTTTGAGAACTACCAAGGTACAGTGGAAAAACTGTAGAGGTCTTGTGACTTCTGAACTAGTTTGGGCTTACCACTAACTGATTTTGAACAGGCCTTTCAGATCTCTTGGGACCTCATAGAATTAAAATGTTACCAGAGGTGATAAAATCCTAATCTCTCTGACCAAGTCCACAGAGAAGTCCTACATAAGGTCTAGTTGGCAGGTAGTGGAGTGGCACATAGGATTCCAGGCCTTCTGAGTTCATTTGTAGAAAGGAAGTTGAACAAATGATTGCCGAGGAACCATTTGAAAAAATTGGATCCATTCATTTAAAAAAATTGTGATCGCCGTGTTCACTGTGAAAACACATGACTAGAACAGTTTCCATAGAATGTTGAGGGTAGATTGGGAGAAGAAGGGGAGAGGAGTCAAACTACAAAAACTATAGGAGTAAAACTGCATAAGGTGAGAAAAGTTAGAATTAAGTTAGTTGGTTGTAGAAATTTGGCATGAAAAACAGGAGAAAAAGAGGCAGCGGGGAGAATCTTTAACTAGAGAATTGGGCATATTTGAAGGAAACAGAAAAATCTTTGGAGGAGAGGTTATTCATATTATGCAGTTATATTTCTGCAAATGAATCAACAGTCAACCTTCAGGAATTTTTTTCCCTTTGTAAAAAATCTTTTAAGGAATCAAGAAATACTATAACAGATAAGTGGGCAAACCTTTTCTGTAAAAGGTCAGATAGTAAATAGTTTCAGCTTTGTTAACCATATGTTCCCTGTTGCAAGTACTCAGTGCAAAAGCAGTTACAATGAAATGTAAAGGAATGGGCATGGCTAGTGTCCAGTGAAACTGGGCAAATAACTGAACAGATTCCAGGCCTCTTGTTTATCATAAACTCAGTTTTACTACCAGGCACAGGTAGAAATACGTATTATTGTTGCTTATGGCTGCCTGTGATGTCGAAAGGACAAAATATGATGAAAGTAAAATTCTTTGATGCATTTAATTCCATCCAAAAGCTATAATCATGTGTGTGTGTGCACATACAGGTCAATGAGATCATATTATACTGCTTTAAACTACTTCTCCCATCACCATAATAAAAACCATTATCTTGGACATTTTCTCATGTAAACATATAAAAATCAACTATATTTTGACACACCTACAATTTTCTTATGGTAAAGATATATGAGAAAAATGGATTATTTTCCATTTCTTTTGAAAATCCCTCTGAAAAGCACCATGTTAGTCTTTTGTAAATCCAGTACAGAGCATACGATTGCCTCAATAATAATAATTCTACTACTGTCAATTTTGATTACTGGAAACAGTGTTAAAATTTTTTAACTATTCCTCTATTCTATCCTGTTCCTCTCCCCATTTAAAGAAATGGTTTTACTCTGTGTAGACCATATAGCTATTATATAATTTAACCTTTCTCCCTTTAATCCACATTTAATCCTGTAAGTAGGTGTATATTTAATGCTGTAAGTAGGTGTATATTTAATGCTTATCACCAGTCCTTTCCATGTGCCTCTTGTCATTTTGATTGTCAGAAAGTTATTTTCTATTAGGAAAGGATCATGAAAAACAGTGTTCCCTGTGTTTTTCTTATATGTTTATTAGCTTTTCTGTGCCCTTTTATACTTGAAGATTAGCTTTACTGGATATAAAATCCATGGCTCATTGTTTCCCTTAAGTATCTTAACGATGTTATTTTTGGCATAATGTGTTGCTACCCAAGTGTGATGATAATCTAATTTATATTTCTTTTAAAATTATAGCTCTTTTTGCCTAGATGCCAAAGAATCTTCTGCCTTAAAATCTACTCATTTTATTTGAATATATTTTGGCATTTCCTCTGAATTGATATTCTCAGGTATCTACAGTGATTTGTGTCCTTTGAGTATACAGTTTCAATTATATATATAAATATATGGAAGGATATATAAAATACATATATCAGGAAAGTTCTTTATTTTAGTTTTACTATTTTTTTTATCCTACTTCAATTTAGTCTTCAGGTATTCCTACTATCCGTATGTTGTATCTCTTGCCTGTCTTCATTATTTGTAATTTTCTCTCAAATCCTTTTTAGAAAATCTCCTGAAACATTTCTTTTTTGTTTTATAAAAGATTTATCTTTTTTACTTTCTGTTTCTTTCATGGTATTATGTTTATTTGTGTTCCTGTCTAAAATGGCTTTTTAAAATTTCTAATTAACTCTTGAATTCTGTCAGCCTCATTTCTGAATTCTTAAAATTCTTTTTGTTCATTTTTTGAGTTTTTGAGTTTTATTTTTTATACATTAGGTTATTAGTTATCTGTTTATACATATTAGTGTATACATGTCAATCCCAATCTCCCAATTCATCCCACCACCACCACCACCACTTTCCCCCCTTGCTGTCCATATGTTTGTTCTCTACATCTGTGTCTCTATTTCTGCCCTGCAAACCAGTTTATCTGTACCATTTTATTAGATTCCACATATATGCGTTAATATACGATATTTGTTTTTCTCTTTCTGACTTACTTCACTCTGTGTGACAGTCTCTAGATCCATCCACGTCTCTACAAATGACCCAATTTCATTCCTTTTTATGGCTGAGTAATATTCCATTGTCTATATGTACCACAGCTTCTTTATCCATTCGTCTGTTAATGGGCATTTAGGTTGTTTCCATGACCTGGCTATTGTAAATAGTGCTGCAGTGAACATTGGGGTGCATGTGTCTTTTTGAATTTTGGTTTTCTCTGGGTATATGCCCAGTAGTGGGATGGCTGGGTCATACGGTAATTCTATTTTACCTTTTTAAGGAATGTCCATACTGTTCTCCATAGTGGCTGTATCAATTTACATTCCCACCAACAGTGCAAGAGGGTTCCCTGTTCTCCACACCCTCTCCAGCATTTGTTGTTTGTAGATTTTCTTATGATGCCCGTTCTAACTGGTGTGAGGTGATACCTCATTGTAGTTTAGACTTGCATTTCTTAATAATTAGTGATGTTGAGCAGCTTTTCATGTGCTTCTTGGCCATCTGTATGTCTTCTTTGGAGAAATGTCTATTTAGGTCTTCTCCCCATTTCTTGATTGGGTTGTTTGTTTTTTTAATATTGAGCTTCATTAGCTGTTTATATATTTTGGAGATTAATCCTTTGTCCGTTGATTCGTTTGCAAATATTTTCTCCCATTCTGAGGGTTGTCTTTTCATCTTGTTTGTAGTTTCCTTTGCTTTGCAAAAGCTTTGAAGTTTCATTAGGTCCCATTTGTTTATTTTTGTTTTTATTTCTGTTACTCTAGGAGGTGGATCAAAAAAGATCTTGCTGTGATTTATGTCAAAGAGAGTTCTTCCTATGTTTTCCTCTAAGAGTTTTATAGTGTCCAGTCTTACATTTAGGTCTCTAATCCATTTTTAGTTTATTTTTGTATATGGTGTTAGGGAGTGTCCTAATTTCATTCTTTTACATGTAGCTGTCCAGTTTTCCCAGCACCACTTATTGAAGAGGCTGTCTTTTCTCCATTGTATATCCTTGCCTCCTTTGTCATAGATTAGTTGACCATAGGTGCATGGGTTTATCTCTGGGCTTTCTATCCTGTTCCACTGATCTATATTTCTGTTTTTTTGCCAGTACCATATTGTATTTTTTTAAAATTTTATTTAATTTATTTATTTATGGCTGCGTTGGGTCTTCATTGCTGTGTGAGGGCTTTCTCTAGTTGTGGCGAGTGGGGGCCACTCTTCGTTGCAGTGCACGGGCTTCTCATTGCGGTGGCTTCTCTTGTTGTGGAGCATGGGCTCGAGGTGTGCGGGCTCAGTAGCTGTGGCTCGCGGGCTCTAGAGCGCAGGCTCTGTAGTTGTGGCGCGCATCGGCTTAGTTGCTCCTTAGCATGTGGGATCTTCCTGGACCAGGGCTCGAACCCGTGTCCCCTGCAATGGCAGGTGGATTCTTAACCACTGTGCCACCAGGGAAGCCCCCATATTGTCTTGATTACTGTAGCTTTGTAGTATAGTCTGAAGTCAGGGAGTCTGATTCCTCCAGCTCTGATTTTTTCCCTCAAGACTGCTTTGGCTCTTCGGGGTCTTTTGTGTCTACATACAAATTTTAAGATTTTTTGTTCTAGTTCTGTAAAAAATGCCACTGGTAATTTGATAGGGATTGCATTGAATCTGTGGATTGCTTTGGGTAGTATAGTCATTTTCACAGTATTGATTCTTCCAGTCCAAGAACATGGTATATCTCTCCATCTGTTTGTGTCATCTTTGATTTCTTTCATCAGTGTGTTACAGTTTTCTGAGTACAGGTATTTTACCTCCTTAGGTAGGTTTATTCCTAGGTATTTTATTCTTTTTGTTGCAATGGTGAATGGGATTGTTTCCTTAATTTCTCTTTCTAATCTTTTGTTGTTAGCGTATAGAAATGCAAGAGATTTCTGTACATTAATTTTGTATCCTGCAACTTTACCAAATTCATTGATTAGCTCTAGTAGTTTTCTGGTGGCATCTTTAGGATTCTCTATGTATAGTATCATGTCATCTGCAAACAGTGACAGTTTTACTTCTTCTTTTCCAATTTGTATTGCTTTTCTTTCTTTTTCTTCTCTGATTGCCATGGGTAAGACTTCCAAAACTGTTGAATAATAGTGGCGAGAGTGGACATCCTTGTCTTGTTCCTGATCTAGAGGAAATGATTTCAGTTTTTCACCATTGAGAATGATGTTTGCTGTGAGTTTGTCGTATATGGCCTTTATTATGTTGAGGTAGGTTCCCTCTATACCCACTTTTTGGAGTGTTTTTTATCATAAATGGGTGTTGAATTTTGTCAGAAGCTTTCTCTGCATCTATTGAGATGATCATATGGTTTTTATTCTTCAGTTTGTTCATATGGTGTATCACATTGATTGATTTGCATATATTGAAGAATCCTTGCATCCCTGGGATAAATCCACCTTGATCATGGTATATGATCCTGTTTGCTAGTATTTTGTTGAGAAGTTTTGCGTCTATATTCATCAGTGATATTTGTCTATAATTTTCTTTTTTTGTGGTATCTTTGTCTGGTTTTGGTATAAGGGTGATGGTGGCCTCATAGAATGAGTTTGGGAGTGTTCCTTCCTCTGCAATTTTTTGGAAGAGTTTGAGAAGAATGGGTGTTAGCTCTTCTCTAAATGTTTGATAGAATTCATCTGTGAAGACATCTGGTCCTGGACTTTTGTTTGTTGGAAGATTTTTAATCACGGTTTCAATTTCATTACTTGTGATTGGTCTGTTCATATTTTCTATTTCGTCCTGGTTCAGTCTTGGAAGGTTATACCTTTCTAAGAATTTGTCTATTTCTTCCAGGTTGTCCATTTTATTGGCATAGAGTTGCTTGTAGTACTCTCTTGGGATGCTTTGTATTTCTGCAGAATCTGTTGTAACTTTTCCTTTTTCATTTCTAATTTTATTGATTTGAGTCCTCTCCCTCTTTTTCTTGATGAGTCTGGCTAAAGGTTTATCAATTTTGTTTATCTTCTCAAAGAACCAGCTTTTAGTTTTATTGATCTTTGCTCTTGTTTTCTTTGTTTCTATTTCGTTTATTTCTGATCTGATCTTTATGATTTCTTTCCTTCTGGTAACTTTTGGTTTTGTTTGTTTTTCTTTCTCTAGTTCCTTTAAGTGTAGGGTTAGGTTGTTTATTTGAGATGTTTCTTGTTTCTTGAGGTAGGCTTGTATAGCTATAAACTTCCCTCTTAGAACTGCTTTTGCTGCATCCCATAGGTTGTGGATTGTCGTGTTTTCGTTGTCATTTGTCTCGAGGTATTTTTTGATTTTCTCTTTGATTTCTTCAGTGATCTCTTTGTTATTTAATAACGTATTGTTTAGCCTCCATGTGTTTGTGTTTTTTATGTTTTTTTTCCCTTGTAATTCTTTTCTAATCTCATAGTGTTGTGGTCAGAAAAGATGCTTGATATGATTTCAGTTTTCTTAAATTTACTGAGACTTGATTTTTGATCCAAGATGTGATCTATCCTGGAGAATGTTCTGTGCGCACTTGAGAAGAAAGTGTAATCTGCTGTTTTTGGATGGAATATCCTATAAATATCAATTAAATCTATTTGGTCTACTGTGTCATTTAAAGCTTCTGTTTCCTTATTTATTTTCATTTTGGATGATCTGTCCATTGGTGTGAGGTCTTAAAGTCCCCCACTATTATTGTGTTACTGTCGATTTCCTCTTTTATAGCTGTTAGCAGTTGCCTTATGTATTGAGGTGCTCCTATGTTGGGTGCATATATATTTTTAATTGTTATATCTTCTTCTTGGATTGATCCCTTGATCATTATGTAGTGTCTCTTCTTGTTTCTTGTAACATTCTTTATTTTAAAGTCTGTTTTATCTGATATGAGTATTGCTACTCCAGCTTTCTTTTTTTTTCACTTCAGTTATTGTATTGTTCATCTCTGTTCTTTAATTCTTCCAGGTGTTTGTTCTTTAATTCTTCTAGGTCTTTGTCAGACATTTCTTGCATCTTCTCGATCTTTGCCACCAGTCTTTTTCTGAGGTTCTGGATCATCTTCACTGTCATTATTCTGAATTCTTTTTCTGGAAGGTTGCCTATCTCCACTTCATTTAGTTGTTTTTATGGTGTTTTATCTTGTTCCTTCATCTGGTACAAAGTCCTCTGCCTTTTCATTTTGTCTGTCTTTCTGTGATTGTCTAAAATTCTTATTTATATTCTTTCATGTCCTGTGTATTTTTGTAATGCCTTTTCACTTGTTTTATAATAGTAACAGTTTTGATCCTTTATTTTTCTTTTTTTGAGTACTCTTTTTGGCATGCTTTCATTTTCCGTAGGGATATTCTGCTACTCATTGTGTTCTATAGTAATTTTCTAAGGGATTTGATCATAATCCCTTTTTTGCTCAATTTTATGGGAAATTACCTTTCTTGAGCTTCTAGAAATTGGCTTAGTTTTCTTGTATGTGTGCATGCACTAAAGAAACATAACTGCTGCTTTCTGACATTTTCTAGGCTCATGCCTTTTGTACCCTTTCATCTTTTGCTGTTCTGTCCCTCTCTAGTCTGAATCCACTGGCAGGTCTGTGTTGAGAATTCCTAGGGGTTACACTGCTCTAGCCCATTCACGCCCTACTGCAGGCTCCTTGCTCTCACTGACAACTGGAGAGGCAGTTTCAGCTGTTGTTCTAAAATTGCCTTGCCGTTCTTTCCAGTAAATACCTGTTAGTTATTTGGGAGGTTCTTCAGGTCTAAGGTGTGTCAGATGCCTTGTGGCTTTCTTTCCAAGTAGGTTTTGGGAACACACAAGTCTCATAGGTGTTGCTCATCCCTATCTGCTTCCTCAGGAGGGTACATTGGTTGCCTGTGGGTTTTTTTTTTTTTTGCTGTATATACGGTTTTTGGTTTGCTGTATAGTTGCCCTGCTTGTTTTTATTTGGAAATTCAAGAAATTCCAAATCCACGCTACTACTCTGGCTGCTAATGAGGTTTTAGTGCTCAAATTAGTGTGAGTTTTAAAAGACAACTCTATAAAGGGAAATTGAGTTAAAATTAAATTGAATAATTAGCTAGATACTTGTTTTAGTGCCCTAACATTGATGAGCCACTTTGTGTTAGGCCCTTGCAGGGTTGTACTCAGGTGGGATATGTAGAAGAATATGTAAACCCCTCCCAAACGAACCTCTGATACCCAGGCTATTTACAGTGCTGTGTGTTAAGTAGCAGAAGTGTGTCTATGTGGCCGGAGAGCCTACAGGATGGGCCACTTGTGCCTGTGAAAAGCTAGGTTGGTTTTATGAAGGAGGTGTCGTTGAACCTGGATGTTGAAGGGTGTGATGTTAAAGGAGTCCTAGGCAGAGAAGAAATGTGAAAGCTTGGAACTTGATGATGCATGGCATGGTTAAGCAGGGGTCAGTAGTTAAGTGTGTTTAAGGTAAAGACTGGCGTGCTGGGAAGCAAGTTGGCGTTGCATTTCAGGATATTGCATGTTAAGGAACTTGGACCTCTGGGCAATGGAATGACAGAATTGGGTTTGTTTTAGAATAATAATCCTTTGAACACGATGGAGGGTAAATTGTAGTGCAGTGGAGGTAAGAAATCTGTTGAAAAGGCCAAAAATAGGACCGTGTGGAGATCTAAGCCTAAAAAGGTTTTGGAGAGAAACCTTCCCTAAGAGGGAAGGGAAAGTGTGAGATAGTCGAACCTTTTATAGTTTTTGATGATCACCCTGGTCTTAAATTCACAAAGCTTTTAAGGCTAGGGTTCTCAGCCCTGGCTGCCCATTAGAATCACTTAGGAGATTTTTTAAACGCCTGCCATCTGCCCTCCTCCAGTTTTATTTAATGGTTGTGGGGTGGGGGGTTTGGAAATCATCAAGCAGTTTTGAGACTGATCCCAAATGATTTTCATCTGTAGACAGGGTTGGGAATCACAGACTTCCTGGGTAGTCATTAAATGAACTGCAGCCAGTGCTGATCCAGCAGGATGACATGCCCCACAGAGTGCTGGCACTGCATGGAAGCAGTATGTTCTGCCTGGGTTTGATGCCTGGCTCATGCAGCCAAGACTGTACTTACTTGTTCACAAGCAAATCTTAGGAAGTATCTACTCACCTCCGCCTTCCTTATTGAAAGGTCCTTATGTTTTTGGCATTTCTTTAATATTTTTTTTTTTTTTTTGCGGTACGCGGGCCTCTCACTGTTGTGGCCTCTCCCGCCGTGGAGCCCAGGCTCCGGACGCGCAGGCTCAGCGACCATGGCTCACGGGCCCAGCCGCTATGGCTCACGGGCCCAGCCGCTCCCCGGCACGTGGGATCCTCCCGGACCGGGGCACGAACCCGTGTCCCCTGCATCGGCAGGCAGACTCCCAACCACTGCGCCACCAGGGAAGCCCTCTTTAATATTTTTGTATTATGTTTTTAATTTTTAAATAAAAGAATTATCAAGCAAGATATAAATGCACAGTTTAAAAGTATACAGAATAAAAGATTAGTGCTAGCCTCCTCCAAGGATGGAAAAAGAGCCAGAGAATAACACACCCCTCCCCAAACTGCCTTGGAGGTAACCCTTGGGTGTTTTAGGTTTTTTCCAGTATTTGCAGTTACAGTCTGCAGTGAATAACTATGTACATATGTATTTTCTTATTTTTGGAGCTGTATATGTAATCTTCAGTGTACATTGCTAGAAACTGGTTCACTCTGTTGAAAGATAAAGTGCTTTTGAGGACTTGCCTGGTGGCCCATTGGTTAAGTAGCCACCTTCCAACGCACGGGACATGGGTTGGGTTTGATCCCTAGTCGGGGAACTAAGATCCCACAGGCTGTGCCGCAACTGCTTGAGCCCCTGTGCCACAACTAGAGAGCCCGTGTGCCACAACAACAGAGCGCACGCTCTGGAGCCCGCGTGCCACAACTAAGACGCAGCCAAAAATACAAATAAGTAAATGCATACATACATACATACATAAATGCTTTTGTAATTTTGTTAGGATTGCCAAATTCCTCTCCTAAAGAATTGTAGCAGTTTGCATGCCCATTAGCAGTGGTGCCTATTTTTCTACAGCCGCCTCAACAAAATGTGGTGTTGTGTGGTTTTAATTTGCGTTTCTTATGAGTTTTAACATTTCATATCTTTTGTAAATTGCTTCGTTGGGTTTTTTGTTTGTTTTGGGGTTTTTTTTGTTTTGTTCTTTTTTCAGTGGTTTTTAATATCAGTGTATGGGCTGAGGACCCCAAAAGACCTCTGAAGTCTTTTTATGCTTAGGACGAACTATTTTCATAACAGCACAGAAATGTTATTTGTCTTTTTCACTGTGTTGATAGTTGTAGTGAAGGTACAAAAGCAGTGGTATGAGGTAAAACTGGCCTCATAGCCCCAAACCATCCTAATAGTTCCTGGACTTACTCAGAGTTTATAAGAACAATCCCAGTTTTGCTGCAGAATAACTCAAAGCAGTAAAAATTACTAATTTTACCACATGTCAGCTTTTGAATAGACATTTAACAAATAATCTGTATATTGAAATGGGAAATATGCATAAGGTATTTCTGCTTTATACTGAAGTACTTGCATGATTGTTTGAATTGGAAGCTCAACCAGCTGTGTATTTGTGTGTGTAACACCACTTTCACTTGAAGGAATGGTTATCCAGACTGGAATATTTGACAAACATTTTTCTCAAGTGATGAGTACCTGTTGCTTCAAGGAAAACAACTCTGATAATAGTTGTTGCCAATGAAGAAAATTGAATTTTAAAACAGAAATTAAAATTTGGAAAACATTTATCTGCCACCATGAGATGAGCTCAGTACTTTTCACTACTTAAAGACTTTGATTGCATTGGTGGTGATATTAATTAAAGTATGATTTTTAAAAAATATTGTATAGTGAAATGTGTCATCATTTGAAAGATTTACCTAAATATTTTCCAAATGACCAAGAAATGTATTATAAAATCACATTGGATAAAATAATCCATTCAAAGTGCAAAATAGGCCAGTGGATGGGTATTCATGTAACAGAGTAAGTACAAAAAGTCCACTGATACGGTTTTAGGTTGCACATTGTAGCCACCCATTAAGAAACTATCACTTACCGATATAAAATCAAACAGGAGTATCCATAATCATCTAAAAGGTTTACTAAAATCACTCTTCTCCTTTTCAACTATGTGTGTGGGTAAGGTTCTTCATGTACTTTAACATAAAATGAAATATTAAAACAGATTGAAAGTATTTTCTTGAATTTTTCTTTCCCTTGGTCGTGAATGTTGGATTTTGTCAAAGGCCTTTCTAGGGTCTATGGATATAATCTCTGAATTTTTTTCTCTACGTTTATTAATAGGGTCTCCGATATAGTGGCTTTCCTAATACAACAGTCTTGGAAATAAATCACCTTGTCATGGAATATTTGTATGGTGTTGGCCTTTATAAATGATGTTAGGCTTTAGTATTTGGAGGGGGGCTCTGTCTTTTTAAAATTAATTAATTTGTTTTTTTAAATTTTTGGCTGTGATGGGTCTTTGTTGCTGCTTGTGGGCTTTCTCTAGTTGCAGTAAGCAGGGGCTACTCTTGTTGCGGTGCTTGGGCTTCTCATTGTGGTGGCTTCTCTTGTTGCGGAGCATGGGCTCTAGGCGTGCGGTCTTCAGTAGTTATGGTGTGTGGGCTCTAGAGCACAGGCTCAGTAGTTGTGGTGCACGGGCTTAGTTGCTCCGTGGCATGTGAGATCTTCCCAGACCAGGGCTCGAACCCGTGTCCCCTGCATTGGCAGGTGGGTTCTTAACCACTGTGCCACCAGGGAAGCCCTGTCTTTATCATGGATAGTCATGATCAGATTTAGATATCAATATTATAATTGCTTCTTGAAAAGAGTTAGAAGCTTTCCTTCATTTTAGGATGCTCTGGAACAATTTATGGAGCATTGAGGCTATCTGGATATTGATGTTTTGGTAGAATTCCCTGTGAAATCATCTGTGCCTGGTGTTTTTTGTGGGATAATTCCCTCATAACTATCTCTGTTTCCTCTTCAGCGATGAGGTTGCTTAAGTCTTTATTTCTAATAGAGTCAATTTCAATAATCTGTATTTCCCTATAAAATTATCTGTTTTATCTAAGTTTTCAAATTTATTTGAACTTGTTCTGTAGTCTCTTAAGTTTTCTAATTGTGTGCTAATAGTTTTCTTTCTAATCATTTCTTTATTTTTGAAATTTTAGGCCTACTTCTAGCTATTTTGAGATTTGCATATTCTCTGGTTTTGAGCTATATTAAGGCTATGGTTTTGTGTAGTGATCTGTTTTGTATTATTTTAGAGACACAGATTCAGGCAGTTGCCATTATCTTCTGCCACCCAGATGTTTTCCTGTTTATTTGTTTTTTCACATTAACCTTTTCTGGGGGGTATTAGCTTTATTGCAGTATAATTCACATACCATACAATTCACCATTTAAATGTACAATTTAGTGATTTTTAGTATATTCACAGATCTGTAAGACCATCACCAGAGTCACTTTTTAAGCATTCCATCACCCTAAAAAAAATAATGTTAGTCATAAACCATCCCTCCCCAATGTCTCCATCCCTTTCCACACCCTGGCCGTCGACAATCACCAGTCTATTTTCTGTTTCATACAGATTGGTCTTTTCTGAACGTTTCATCTAAGAGGAATGGTATGATATGTGTGGTCTTTTATGGTTGGCTTCTTTTAGATAGCATCATGTTTTCTGTGTTCCCCATTTTGTAGCATGTATCAGTACTTCACTCCTTTCTATTGCAGATAATTCATTTAATGGATATACCATATTTTATTTATCCATTCATCAGTGGATAGACATTTGGGTTGTTTGCAGTTTTTGGCTATTAATAAATGCTGCTGTGTGTGGGTATAAATCTCTGCACACGTTTTCATTTCTTTTTGGTATATACCTAGGCGTGGAATTGCTGGTGTTTATTCTTTTTTAATAAGAGTTTTTCTCTTTTCTTCTTCTTTGGCTATTTCAGTAGACTTTGGGGTAGAAGGGGAGGTCATGATGTATCCCCTGTCCATGGTGAGCGTGGTCTTTGTGGATGGGACAGTAGTGGAAGGAAGTTGTTACCTTTGTCCTCAGGTGGTTTGGATTGTAGAGCATAGTGTAGTACAACGTTATATGAAAACATAGCCTCTGATTTTTTGATTCTGGAGCCCTAGGAGAATATTGGCTGTTTCTTTCAGACTACTCTGAATACTTCATTTCCTTTCTAGGGAATGGTGTGGATTTCTTTGAGATTAGGTAATTTTTATTTTTATTTATTTTTATTTAATTATTTTTTTAGAGTGAAAACTTCTATATTTAGAATTAGCCAGCTGGACTCAGTTTAGGTGATCCCAATTTTGTTGGCAACATCCAAAGCATCATAGTCAGGAGCCAGTCGAACATATGCCTTCTTCTCTCCATCAGGCCTGATCAGGGTGTTGACCTTAGCCACGTCAGTGTCATAGAGCTTCTTCACGGCCTGTTTAATTTGATGCTTGTTGGCCTTGACATCCACAGTGAACACCAGTGTGGTGGTGTCTTCTATTTTCTTCATGGCTGACTCGGTGGTGAGGGGGAACTTGATGATGGCATAGTGGTCAAGCTTGTTTCTCCTAGGGGCGTTCTTCCGAGGATATGTGGGCTGCCTCCTGAGCTGCAGTGTTTTGGGCCGTCGGAAGGTGGGTGACGTCCAGATCTTCTTTTTTGTGGCTGTGTACACCTTTCAGCACTGCTTTCTTGGCATTCAAAGCCTTTGCTTTGGCTTCGGCTTCGGGAGGGGCAGGGGCTTCCTTCTTCACCTTTGGCACCATCTTCGTGAAAAAAGCGAGATTAGGTAATTTTTAAATAACTTGGTAGTATTTTGATTGTTTCTGTGCTGGGCTGTCCTTAGTCACCATGGTAAAGATTCTCAGCTCATTTAGAAGTATATAATTAATTACGATTTTGTTTAATTAACAATATAAGTAATTAAAAAATGCTTGATATGATTAATGTATACTTTCTATTGTATGCAGTGTGTATAAGACATTATAGTGTATTACTTCAGTAGAGATTTTTAGGGTAAGTGAAGGAAGTTGATTTTCACAGCTGTTGATATTCTATTATATAAAATGGCACCCGGTTTATATGCTCATTAAATCTGTCATTCTGCAAATCAGTTGCCAGTGTTTGTGATGATCATGGCTGGGGGGCTGGGGGGCACTGCCAATTCCCTCAGGAACCCTTCTGATAAGCAAAAATGAATTCAGGATTTCAGTGTTCAGAATTTTTAAATGTGTTTTAGTTCTTAAAGAACATTCATGTAATTGACAGTTTTCGATATTCTGTTATGCCCAGCATTAAATTTATTAAAGCCTGCATTCCCATACCAGGATAGGTCATTCTGATGTGTTTCCATACAAGTGAGTGAGCATTTTGTAATAGGATTGTAATTTTTATATTTGAACTTTTTTAGATTGTAGAGTATGACATCATAACATTTTACTATAATTGTTACTTTAGGCTCCTGGATTTGGATTTGGAATTGCAATATCTGGTGGAAGAGATAATCCTCATTTCCAGAGTGGGGAAACCTCGATTGTGATTTCAGATGTGCTTAAAGGAGGACCCGCAGAAGGGCAGCTGCAGTAAGCATGTTTCCTACCCTCAGCCATTGGCATGCCATGCTAGTGATTTTTCTAAATTAATATACGTTTATGCTTATCTCTGTCATATATGGAAAGCTAGTATCACTAAACTTAAATAGAAGGTCACTGTAAAAAATAAAGATAGTGAAAAGAAAACTTGTTACTCAGTTTGGGGTAGAATCTAGCCTTCAGGAGCCTCTCACCCTGAGTCTTAGTGTTTTTGTTCAACAAGAAGATTAGCAAGATAAAAGAGAGGCAAAAGGTACACTAGCAAAAAAATGAGAGTATGAGTAGAGGACTGAAAGAAAATTGGAAGGAGAAAGACTTTATCTTTAAAGAAGGAATAACTTTTTCCAGCCTTATGACTTAGTATCATTGAATGCCTGTAACTGTACCACCAGAAGTCATTATGTGTATTGTGGTACCTGTTCAGTCCTTTTGGGAAACATTGTGTTAATAGTTAAAAAATTAATGACCTGTGGTTAGTTACAAGTGCTAAACATTTTTTGTGGGGGATTTGAAAATTAAATAGCTGGACATTATTTTATCATTGATCTGAAGACAGGTTAATTAGCCCATAATTAGAATATCTTTTTTAAAGATCCTATCTTAAAAATATCTTTATAAACTTATTTGTATGGTTTCGTCTAACTTGTTATTATTTTGGTCACTTTTTTTCCTTAGGGAAAATGACCGAGTCGCGATGGTTAATGGCGTTTCAATGGATAATGTTGAACATGCTTTTGCTGTTCAGCAACTAAGGAAAAGTGGAAAAAATGCAAAAATTGTAAGTGTTTTTTACCTTTAATTTTATAAAGATACCAACTTTACTGTTGGCATGTTTTTGGTGTTTGAATTCATTCTTCCCATTTAAGAAAATAAAATCTGGAACAGTAGTTCTAAAGTTAGTTGTTTACAAGTAAGAATGTTTCTTTTTTCTAATACCGGTGGTATGTTTTGTCACTGGTGTGTATTTTCTCAAAGCTCAGATACCAGGATTTTTTTTTTGATTGAAAAAGAAAGGAAGGAGCTCCTGGTTGAATGGTTACCTCTTTATGGCTTAATGCTTCCTCTTTAAAAAAATACTTACATTAGACTGAATCTTGGCGTATAATCAGTTTAAAGTATTTTCTGTTATAGGTTTTGTTCAGTGGACAAATTTTATGTTGTCCCTTGAACACGTATATTGTTGCTACTTTGTTACTGTGATATAGTTTGAGGAAAGAGAGAGTGGTAAGGGTTTATTTTTTTGGTTGTTCTGTGTGTTTTTTTTCTGTTTTTTGTTTTATAGAGTTGTTCAGGGTTCATATGTTTTTTAGTGTATTGCTAGACTCTTCTGTTTCATTTAAAACTAGGCACATGTAGCAGAGAATGGATTTAACGTTAAAATCCTACGTAAAATTGTATCTACATAGGGACTTCCCTGGCGGTCCAGCGATTAGTACTCTGTGCTTCCACTGCAGGAATCACAGGTTTGATCCCTGGTTGGGGAACTAGGATCCCACATGCCATGAGGCCAAAAAAATATATATATATATGTATATCTATCAATGCATAGAGGAGCACGTTAACCATTTTGCTGCCCCTGTTTCTGCCTTATCTAGACTCTGAAAGGCCTAATTAAGGTACTGCTTGAGGCGTTAGCTCAGGTGTATAGAGTAGGAGGAAGAGGCTGGCGGCTACATGGTTTGTCCTGCCTTGTCCACTGAGAACCTTTCTACTTTGCAGCAGACAGTCAGAGCCACAGTGGACCCAACAGAAAGGAGAGGGCTGGAGTGAGGAGGCCTGCATGGTGTTTTGACCTCTGGGAGCTATGGTGAGAGCCAGAAGGGGTATTTCCTGAGACTGTATACCCACAGTTGGAGGCCCTCTCACCTTGTGTAGGCTGCTGTGCCGTATGGCTCATCTCCGCACCAGTGTCCTTGCTGGTTAAGTGAGTTTTCTCATGTGGCAGTAGACCCAGAGTTTAGTTACTGCATTCCAGATGACAGGCATCATCTACTGTGCATGTGTTTTCACAGCTTTTTGTTGTAACTGTATTTTTAAATTTGGAACTCTAGTGTTGTTTTAAATTGCAGTTCGTGTACAGACTGGCTAGTTGATGGTACAATTTTTAAACAGTTTTTATAACATGAGATTGTAGCATTTACAGAAGCAAATTGCTAATTTTTGTATTTGTTGGTTTTTATAAATTGAATAAGTGTTCTTCAGATGAGTCACTGCATATTCCAAGGTGAGCACCATAGGTAAATTGGATTTTTCTCCCTGTGTCTGAGGTTGTGAGCTTCACCCATAGCTCCAGCTTCATTCTTTGGAATATTGAACTGTTGTGTTTTTCCATGCAAAATGTTTAGTACACATGCCCCACATCAATAATACAACCAAGAAAGTTGTACTCCTACACTTCAGACTTTTCTAACCATAGAAATGATTTTGTAAGAAACAGTCCAAAACCTGTTATGTATTTGAAATAGCACATGTAAGAAGGATGAGTTTTCCTCTCACTGTGCTTCGCTACATCATTTGGAAAGGTGGAACTCAGGAAGGTTGGGCAAGTAGTTTGCTCTTCAGGGAGAAGCTGTAGGAGGGTTGGGTGGAAGCATGTTCAGTCAGCAGAGGGTAGCTGTTCATTCCTGCGTCTGAAGAGAGTGGGTTACGTCATCAACATACGCTAAGGTTTCATCATTGAGAATAAAACCGTAGTGTTTTAAAATGTGGCCTTTCATTGTAGGATGTCTTCCTTAACTCATCTCCTGCCATAACCGGAACCTCAGGTCACTATATATGTTTTTTTTCCCTCCAGTTCTGAGTAGCTAGCTCCTTCCCTCCCCGGCCCTGGGCTCTTATATTTTGATGGTTCTTAGTTTATATCTTCCCATAAACTAAGATCCCTTGGGCATTAGGCTCAATAAATTTCTTTTCCGTTGAATTAAAATGTTAGAACTCCTTTGATAATATAACTACCATAAATGTGCTTAATTTTGTTTAACAGTAGGTGAAGAGAAGATAGTAAAAGATTGTTTATAACATAGTGAACATGTGTAGTTTTTACTAAAATTCTGAACATACTAAAAAAGCATTATGAAGCGAATGGGCGAAAACACCTTCCTAGAGATAAACTCTGAACACTTTAGTATTTACCCACATGGCTGCATAGCATTTCAGTGTGTGTGCACACTTCCTCAATGCATTCACTGATGGGCATTTCAATGTCCAGTTTCCACAAGTATTTTTTTAAAAATTAAGATTATTTTAAAATAATCTTATTAAAATTATTTTTAATAAGATTATTTTTTAAATAATCTTTATTATTTTAAAAATAATAAAGATCATCGTATTTCTATCTACTTGTTCAGTTACTTTTTAAGAATAACTTCTTAGGAGTAGCTTTTTAGAGTCAGATGGCATGAACGACTTTTGATACATGGATTGCCAATTTGCCCATTAGAAAACCAATAAGCTACTGAGAGAGTACAATTTCATCAACGCTTACATCTCTGCCAAACTGATGGACTAAACATAGTATTTCAAATTACAAGTGGGTTTGATCTTCACCTGGTATGTATACTTCCCGTTATGTTTCTTTGCCTGTTCCTATTCTTATGTTGATGACTGTCACACTAGTGTTGTGTGTATTAAGATGATTAGCCTTTTGTGGTATACACTGCATATATTGTTTTTCCATTTTCTTTGTGAGTGTGTGTACGTTGTTTACAGTGTTTTTTTGGTTTGCTTTTATATCATTTTATTTCATCATCATGGGAATGTTTTCATTTTTATCCTGTCATATCTGTCAGACTTTCACTTGATTGGCTCTGCCTTTGGTGTCATGCTTACAAAAGTCTTTACCTTACCAGAGTTATAAAAACATATATCTTATATTTTATTCTAGTACTTACATAATTTCATTGTTTTGTTTTATATTTGAATGTTTAATTCAGCTGACCTGTTTTGAAGTAGGCATTTTTTCCCAAAATTTTTGTTTCACAATTTTCAGTGTTAAAATCAAGTATGATTACCAAGCCTGAGTGGGTTTATAGTACTTACCTCATAATATAAATGGGGAATCATAGCAGGATTGGATATTTTTCAATGAGTTAAACACTTACTACGTGCAAATACTTCATTACAGGTACAGTTAAAATGACCTGGCCAGGACCTTCTCCTCAGGGAACTTGAATTTCAGTAGGCTTGATGGGTACACACAGTCACAGCCATCATGCAAATCATCTGAGATGGAGGGTGCGTCAGGTGCAGATTTCAGACAGGTGGTGCTCACTCTCTTAGGGGAGTGACGGGGAAAGCTTTGAGGACTCAACTGGTTATTTTGTTTATACCTTACTAGGGAGCGATTGAAGATCGAAGTGCTAACACAAAGAATTGCTTCTAATACAACATGTTGGAGATGGAAATAGAGGTGAGAGTAAGACTCAGGGAGGCAGTGAGGGGTGCTTTACAGTAAATGTTGCCCGAGAAGGGCCTCAGCCATGAGGCACCAAGAGTAGCAAGGCAGGCAGCCTTTTCTTCATTCATAACAGGGCCTTGGCTGCCTGTCCTTTCCACATGCTGGCCTCTTGCTGCTTGTTGACCTTTAGCTTCGATGTGTCCTCAGGGAGGCCTTCTCTGATCACTCTTGGTGGTAAGAAGCTGCGGTATTAAGTGTGGAGCAGCCCTTTGAAGAAAGTGAGTCACAAAAGGAAGAGAAAAGATGATAGCTTGGAAATGAGTAGCGAGATGGGAATTGAAGATGAGTTTGCAGATTAGTAGGCAGAGGACAGACTGGAAGTAAATAGGGAGAGATTATAGTTGTTGGTACCTGGCTTGCGGGGGGGTGGTAATTGATGAGGAAAGGTCTTGGAGGTGGGGAGGGATGAGAATAAGCCCCTCTGAAAGGGTGTTGTTCATGCAGGAAGAGGATCGAATTGTCTGAGACCAGGAAGGAAGACCAAATAAATGAGACACTGAAAGCATGTGGGAGTGGGGAGGTGAAGTGGCACTGATCTCTATAAATCAGGCCTAGTGACTGGCATCTCAGAGAACGGTTTCGGGATACCTGTGTTAGCACATTCCATGGAATTTGAGGCAACAAGAGGTAGATGAAAGGATTGCTGAATAAATGAAAGAATTCTTTCAAGTAAAATGAATTTATAGAGGAGAACCTAACCAGCCGGTGTGGGGATGCAGCCATCTGAAGGGGAAGATAATACAGGACAGGGTTTGACCTGGCACAGGACCAACAGGTCAAGAGAAAGTAACTTCCCCCCAGCTTTACTGAGATACAGTTGACATACGGCACTGTGTAAGTTTAAGGTGTGCAGCATGATGATTTGACTTCATGAAATTATGACATCCATCATCTCATATAGATACAAAGTTAAAGAAATAGAAAAAAACATTTTTTCCTTGTGATGAGAACACTTAGGATTTACTCTCTTAGCAACTTTAATTATATTTACCATGTTGTACATTATGTCCTTAGTACTTATTTATCTTATGAAGGGAAGTCTGCACTTTAAAAAAATAATAATAATAATTTTATTTTTGACTGCATTGGGTCTTTGTTGCTGTGCGTGGTCTTTCTCTGGTTGCGGGGGCTACTCTTCATTGTGGTGCGCAGGCTTCTCATTGCGGTGGCATCACTCGTTGCGGAGCACAGGCTCTAGGCACGCCGGCTTCAGTAGTTGTGGCTCGCGGGCTCTAGAGCGCAGGCTCAGTAGTTGTGGCACACGGGCTTAGTTGCTGCGGCATGTGGGATCTTCCCGGACTAGGGATCGAACCTGTGTCCCCTGCCTTGGCAGGCGGATTCTCAACCGCTGTGCCACCAGGGAAGCCCCAATTTGCACTTTTGATTGCCCTCATCCAATCCCCCCAGCCCCCGTCACCTCTGTAGCTACAAATCTGACCTCTTTTTCTATAAATTTGTTTGTTTTTGAAGTATAATTGACCTACAACACTGTTAGTTCCTGTTACACAACATGGTGATTCTATATTTCTCTACATTTCAAAATGGTCACCAGGATAAATCTAGTTACGATATGTCACCATACAAAGATACTAGGTAGTTACTGTGTTTCCTACACTGTACATTTCATACCCATGACTCATTTATTTTGCAACTGGAAGTTTGTTTGATCTGTCTCACCTGTTCCTTTCCCTCTGGCAGCCGCCTGTTCTCTGTATCTGTAACTCCATTTCTGTTTTGTTATGTTCGTTCATTTGTTGTTTAGATTCCACATATAAGTGAAATCATACAGTAGTTGTCTTTCTCTGTCTGACTTATTTCACTTAGTGTAATACCCTCCAGGTCCATCTGTGTTGTTGCAGATGGCAAGATGTTACTCTTTCTCATGGCTGAGTAGTATTCGTGTGTGTGTGTGTGTGTGTGTGTGTGTGTGTGTATCAAATCTTCTTTATCCGTTCATCTGTTGATGGGCACTTGCTTTGCTTCCATATCTTGGATATCATAAATAATGCTGCAATGAACAGAGACATGCAAATGTCTTTTCCTTTTCCTTTCTTCCCTCCCCTCCTTTTTTTTTTTTTTTTTTTGGCCTCGTGGCATGCAGGATCTTAGTTCCCCGACCAGGGATTGCACCCATGCCCCTCGCAGTGGAAGTGCAGAGTCCTAACCACTGGACCACCAGGGGATTCCCATAAATGTCTTTTCTAATTAGTGTTTTTATTTTCTCTGGGTGAATAGGAGTGGAATTTGCTGGATCATATGGTAGTTCTATTTTTAATTTTTTGAGGAGTTTCCATACTGTTTTGCGTAGTGGCTGGACTAATTTACATTCCCACCAACAGAGCATGAGTGTTCCCTTTTCTCCACATCCTTGTCAGTGCTTGTTATTTGTTTTCTTTTTCATAATTGCCATTCTGACAGGTGGGAGGTGATATCTCATTGTGGTTTTGATTTGCATTTCACTGATGATTAGTGATATTGAGCATCTTGTCATGTGCCCGTTGGCCATCTGTATGTCTTCTTTGGAAAAATGTCTATTCAGATCCTCTGCCCAGTTTTTAATTGAGTTGTTTGTTTATTTTTTGACGTTGAGTTGTGTAAGTTCTTTGTATATTTTGGATATTAATCCCTTGTGGGTCATATTGTTTGCAAATATCTTCTCCCATTGCGTCTGCGGCCTTTTTGTTTTGTTGATAGTTAACTTCACTGTGTAAAAGCTTTTTTAGTTGAATGTAGTCCTGTTTGTGCTTTTGTTTCCCTTGCCTGAGGAGGCATATCCAAAAAACATTTTTAAGACTGATGTCAAATAGTGTACTGCCTATGTTTTCTTCTAGGAGTTTTATGGTTTCAGGGCTTATATTTAAATCTTGTATCCATTTTGAATTTATTTTTGTGCATGATATGAGAGAGTAGTCCAGTATGATTCTTCTGTATGTAATTGTCCTGTTTTCCCAGCACAATTTATTGAAGAGGCTGTTTTTTCCCCATTGTACATTCTTGCCTCCTTTGTCATAGATTAATTGCCCATGTAAGTGTGGATTCATCTTCTGGGCCTTCTGTTCCGTTCCATTGATTTATGTGTCTGGTTTTGTGCTAGTACCATGCTGTTTTGATGACTGTAACCATATAGTATAGTTTGAAATCTGGGTGCATGATGCCTCCAGCTTTGTTCTTCATTCTCAAGATTGTTTTTGTTTGTTCATTTTTTGCTATTTGGGGTCTTTTGTGTTTCCATATAAATTTTAGAATTACTTGTTCTAGTTCTGTGAAAAATGCCATTGGCATTTTGATAGGGATTGCATTGGATATTTAGATGGCTTTGGACAGTATGGTCATTTTAGCAATATTAAGTTTTCCAGTCCATGAACTTGGTATATCTTTACATCTGTTCCCGTTGTCTTCAGTTTCTTGCATTGGTGTCGTTATATTTCCGAGTATAGGTGTTTTACCTCCTTAGTTAGATTTATTCCCAGGGATTTTAATTAATTAATTAATTTATTTATTTTTTGCGATACGTGGGCCTCTCACTGTTGTGGCCTCTCCTGTTGCGGAGCACAGGCTCTGGACGCACAGGCTCAGCAGCCATGGCTCATGGGCCCATCCGCTCCGCGGCATGTGGGATCTTCCCGGACCGGAGCGCGAACCTGTGTGCCCTGCATCAGCAGGCGGGCTCTCAATCACTGCGCCACCAGGGAAGCCCCCAGGGATTTTATTTTTTGATGCGATTTGTAAATGGGATTGTTTTCTTAATTTCTCTTTCTGATAGTTCGTTGTTAGTGTATAGAAATACAACAGATTTCTTTGTATTAATTTTGTATCCTGCAACTTTGCTGAATTTATTGATGAGCTCTTAGCAGTTTATTCATGATGCCTTTAGGATTTTCTATAGAGTATCATGTCATCCTCAAACAGTAACAGTTGTACTTCTTCCTTTCCAATTTGGATTCCTTTTCTTTTTCTTGTCTGATTGCTGGGGCTAGGACTTCCAACACTAAGTTCAATAAAAGAGCGACAGTGGGCATCCTTGTCTTGTTCCTGATCTTAGAGAAAATGCTCTCAGCTTTATACCATTGAGCCCACCATGTTAGCTGTGGGCTTATATATGACCTTTTTTATGTTGCGGTATGTTCCCTCTATATGCACTTTGTTGAGTTTTTTTAATCATACGTAGATGTTGAATTTTATTAAAAGCTTTTTCAACATTTATTGAGACGATCATAAAATTTTTCTTCCTCAGTTTGTTAATGTGGTACATATCACATATCCCATCGATTTGTGGGTATTGAACCATCCTTACATCCATGAGGTAAATCCCACTTGATCATGGTGTATGATCCTTTAAATGTATTGTTGAATTCAGTTTGCTAATATTTTGTTGAGTAATTTTGCATCTATGTTTATCATTGATATTGGCCTGTAATTTTCTTTTCTCTTCTCTTTGTCTGGTTTTGCTCTCAGGGTGATGCTGGCCTCATAGAATGAGTTCAGAAGCACTCCTTCCTCTGCAATGTTTTGGAAGAGTTTCAGAAGGATACATGTTAACTCTTCTGTAAATGTTTGGTAGAATTCACTTGTGAAGCCATATGGTCTTGGACTTCTGTTTGTTGGGAGTTTTTAAATTATTGATTCAGTTTCATTACTGATAATTGGTCTGTTCATATTTTCTATTTCTTCCTGGTTCAGTCTTGGGAGGTTGTACATTTCTAGGAATTTGTCCATTTCTTCTAGGTTGTCCATTTTATTTGCGTATAATTGTTCACAGTAATCTCTTGTGATCTTTTGTATTTCGGTGCTGTCAGTTGTAACTTCTGCTTTTTCATTTCTGATATTATTGATTTGGGCCCTCTCTCTCTAGTGCTGGCCCACTGGTGGGTAGAGCTGGGTGGCTGGTTGTGCGGCCAGGGGTCCTAGTGTAGGCTTGCTGGTGAGCAGGCTGGTTTCAGACATCACTGGCTGCAGGGTTCGGGGTGTTCCAAAGCTTTGTAAGCCTACTGGTGAGTGGGGCTGGATCCCAGAGTGGCTGGCTGATGGGTCCAAGGTGTTTCAGAGCTAGTATCGGCCTACTGGTGGACAGGGTCAGGGTCCTATGTGTCCCAGGGCTAGTGCCCAGCGTAGGCAGGCTGGTCATGGAGTCTCTGGCTGCAGGGCCCTGGGGGTCCAGGGGCTGGTGCCAGCCTACTGGGGTGGGCTGGGTCCTGACTCAGCAGGTACAGGGCTGTGGTATCCCGGGGCTAGAGAAAATCATTTAAATATCGAAGCATGACAACTCATCAAACTTGGGAGGAAGACAGTTGAAACCAGGAGGGAATTGATGGACTAGGAGAATAGGAGGGCATGGAGGAGTCAGACATAAGATGGACATGGAGAAGTTTCAGTAGATCAGGGTGTCAGAAGTAGAAGACAAGGAGTGTTACTCAAGAAGATCTTGCAGATCTCTGATGAGATCAAATGTATACTGGTGTGAGAAGACAGAGTGCAGTCCAGGGATTAAGAGGCCACTCAGTCAGAAGGCAACGCAAATAGATCTTGATCTTACAGAAAGTAAAGGAAATAAGTGGACAGGGAAAATTGAACCAGTATCAGAGTCAATTGAGTAAAGAAAGCCAGAAGAAGGAATTTATGCATAGACCATAAATTACAAATTTTGGAGAGAGAGAAACAAAGTTTGTATTGGTGGAGTATCATGGAGTTATTAGCTCCAACACAACACTAAGTTCAGTGTTAGTGTGGAAGTACAATAAATTTCTCTCTTAGAGTTCCAGTAGGACAGTTGTGGGCCTTGATACTCATGGATTCTGAAATTTTTAAGGAATCAAGTTGGGCCTGCAAGTTTGCTCTGGTTTGGTAACAACTACAGTATATTTGATTGTATTAGAGTACAGTGCTCCCTCCTTTATTCAAACCACCAGTAATTATTAGTTTTCCTGTAAGCTTGTAATTATTACACATAGAAGATCTTCTGAATTAATTAAGAACTTTATTAGGCCCTCTATTCCAAATTTGCTTCTTAACCAGATCTGTTTACCAGGAGAGCAGAAAAGATAACCAATATAGAAAAGTATTCCTTATTAATTTGTTATATTTGTGTATTATATCTCTTATTTATAATGAGTATGAGACCAGAAAAATGTGATCTTCCTCTCTTAAGAACTGAAAGTACATATATGAAAATCAGCTCATATTCTAATCCTTCTTATTTGTAGACCATTCGAAGGAAAAAGAAAGTTCAGATACCAGTAAGTCGTCCTGATCCTGAACCAGTATCTGAGAATGAAGAAGATAGTTATGATGAGGAAGTACACGACCCGAGAAGTGGCCGTGGGGGCATGGTTAACAGGAGGAGTGAGAAGAGCTGGGCCAGGGATAGAAGTGCAAGTCGAGAGAGGAGTCTGTCTCCGCGATCTGATAGGCGATCTGTGGCTTCCAGTCAACCTGCCAGACCCACCAAAGTCACACTGGTGAAATCCCGGAAAAACGAAGGTATTTTCTACCAACTCGTTTATCATTTTCACATGAAAATTTTAAGACTAATTTTAATGAGAAGTAAGTTTGCCATCACTTTATATCTTTGCTTTGTTGTCTTCTGTTATCTTCGTTTTTGTGTCCTGTTGCTTTAAATCAAATCCTGTGATGTCAGGCTTCAGGGGTCATCTGTTTCCTCTTCTTGAATCATTTTGTTGTAGCAGATAGTACTTCACATAAATTGTCCAGTAGTTGGATTTTGGATTACTTCTTGTGAGTAGAATAGGCTAATACAAGAAATGTCACGCCATCACCAAGTTGCAATTCAGTGTTTTACTTAGCTGTCAGGATCAGTAGTACCTACATCTGGGTAGAAATCATTGGTTTCGGAGGGAGGGCAGGCTGCCTTTTCTAAATGGAGAGTCGGAGGGAGAGGACCCGCCACAGGATATTGCTCTAAAAGCAAAGGACTTGTTTGTCAAAAAATTTTGAAACTGAAGCCTAGCTGCCTCCCCTCAGGTTATCACATTTGATACAAATGAGTCTGATTGTGGCTTCTTGCTGCCGTGGGCGTGTCTCTCCCATGCAGGAAAGCGTTGATGACTGATCATTTTGATAAAAAGGTGTAAGAGTATTTGAAGGCTGGCTCTGATCCGCTTTACTGAAACCTGACATGTCTCCTGGTTATTGCTCCCCTCTGCCCTCATCCATACCAACTTCTCAGTCAGACTGTCTGTGTTCAGAGCTGTTTCTCCTTGTTCACCACTCACTCTTCAGCCCTCTCTCTCTGGTATCTGCTCCTAGAACTGGTCATACTAAATCCGGTAGAAATTTCTAGTCTTTATCTTACTTGCCTTTTCAGTACCATTTCACATAGTTAACCACTCCCTGTTTTTTTTGAATTTTATTTATTTTTTATACAGCAGGTTCTTATTAGTTATCTGTTTTTTTTTTTTTTTTTTTTTTTTTTTGCGGTATGCGGGCCTCTCACTGTTGTGGCCTCTCCCGCCGCGGAGCACAGGCTCCGGACGCGCAGGCTCAGCGGCCATGGCTCACGGGCCCAGCCGCTCCGCGGCATGTGGGATCCTCCCAAACTGGGGCACGAACCCACATCCCCTGCATTGGCAGGCGGACTCTCAACCACTGCGCCACCAGGGAAGCCCCTAGTTATCTGTTTTATACGTATTAGTGTATATATGTCAATCCCAGTCTCCCCGTTCATCCCATCCCACCCCCACCCCCACCACCCCCAGTTTCCCCCCTTGGTGTCCATACGTTTGTTCTCTACATCTGTGTCTCTATTTCTGCCCTGCAAACCGGTTCATCTATACTATTTTTCTAGGTTTCACATACATATGTTAATATACCATATTTGTTTTTCTCTTTCTGACTTACTTCACTCTGTATGACAGTCTCTAGGTCCATCCACGTCTCTACAAATGACTCAGTTTCATTTCTTTTTATGGCTAAGTAATATTCCATTGTATATATGTACCACATCTTTATCCATTCATCTGTTGATGGGCATTTAGGTTGCTTCCATGACCTGGCTATTGTAAATAGTGCTGCAGTGAACATTGGGGTGCATGTGTCTTTTTGAATTATGGTTTTCTCTGGGTATATGCCCAGTAGTGGGATGGCTGGGTCATACTGTAATTCTATTTTAGTTTTTTAAGGAACGTCCCTACTGTTCTCCATAGTGGCTGTATCAATTTACATTCCCACCAACAGTTCAAGAGGGTTCCCTTTTCTCCACACCCTCTCCAGCATTTGTTGCTTGTAGATTTTCTGATGATGCCCGTTCTAACTGGTGTGAGGTGATACCTCATTGTAGTTTTGATTTGCATTTCTCTAATAATTAACCACTCCCTGTTTTTTGAAATAATGTTTTCTCTTGGCTCCTGTAATGCTGTGGGTTTCAGGGGTTCCTCCCTCTTTCTTTTCTGTATCCTTGGCAATCTCTTTGTCCTCATTCTACCTTTCAGTGTTCTGTGGATTTCTGTTCTAGAATCTCTTTTCTACTTCATATAACATCTTTAGGAAATCTCATGTCTCTCAGTGTCGTGGGCTGCTCATGATGGCACAGCTCCCTCCCTAGGTCCAGTGTGTGTACCCTGGTGCCCCAGCTGACTCATAGGCATGTACACTTAGGTGTTCGTCTGCATCCCTCAGATACAGCACATCTCCCTCGTGGAATGTTTCTTATGAAATATCCCATTGCATATATTCCTGTCTACCCGGTCTCTCAAGCCAGCCGGGGGCAGCATGGTATAGTTTTCCGTGACATCTTTTTTCCCCTGCTTTCCTATGCCCGGTTAACACCTTCTAACTTCCTAAACACCACACTTGACTGTCCTACTCCTCCTTTCTCCACCACCACCACCCTCATCCAAGCTACCAGCATCTTTTTTTTTCTTCCATCTTTATTGAGGTGTAATTGACATTGTATATTAATATGTAAAGTTGTTATGTATTTAAGGTGTGTACAGTGTGATGGTTTGAGGTATGTATACACTAGGAAACGATCACCACAATCAAGTTAATCAACACATCGTTACTTTTTCCTTTTTTGTGTTGTGGGGCACGGCGGGTGAGGAGCATCACACCACTGTCTATTAAGTGACTCACCCAGCCTCATGATGCAGTCTCTGGATCTCCCTGGTCCATTCTGTGGACTGCTCCACATGGTTACAGGGTCCTCTGGGCTGCTTCTCTGTCTGACTCTTGCCCTACACTTATGACTTCATCAAACCTGTCTTGTCTTTCCTTCATACCTTCTGGTGCACTTGTTTTTAACCATTCTGTCACGACTAGTGTGCACACGCACGCACACACCCACACCCACGCGCATGCGCGCACACACACACACACACACCACCCCCCCCACCCAACCTCATTTCTCAGGTTTATATTCTTTTTTTTTTTTTTTTTAAACCCACATTTGTTTATTTATTTATTTTTGCTGTGTTGGGTCTTCGTTTCTGTGCGAGGGCTTTCTCTAGTTGTGGCAAGCAGGGGCCACTCTTCATCGCGGTGCGCGGGCCTCTCATTATCACAGCCTCTCTTGTTGCGGAGCATAGGCTCCAGACGCGCAGGCTCAGTAGTTGTGGCTCACGTGCCTAGTTGCTCCGCGACATGTGGGATCTTCCCAGACCAGGTCTCGAACCTGTGTCCCCTGCATTGGCAGGTGGATTCTCAACCACTGCGCCACCAGGGAAGTCCATTTCTCAGGTTTAGTGTTAGTATTTCTTAGGTAGAGTTTCAGCTTTAGCATTTGCTTCTCAGGGAGGCCTTCTCTGACCCCCACTAGGCACAGAATCATGTATCGCTCCATCCGAACTCTTCATCACACAGGTAATTGTGGTAACGTCTTTTTCCCTACTGACTAGGGAAGCTGCCAGAGTGCAGGGACTGTCTCAATTGCTGGTTTTTATCTCTAGTGCCTACCACCTAGTTAATATTTACTAAGGAAATACTTAGAATAAACGAATACATTAATATACAAGGAATATTTTAGAGTCATCTCTGTATTTTGGTCATTTATAATTTTTAAGTCTTAAATAAGGACAGTCTTTTAATCAATACTTTCTTTCTGTGAGATATAGTCACCATTTCTAGAGCACACATAGTTGACTGCCTAGATCCCCTAGAAGGTCATTTTCTTTTTTTTAACCCTGATTCTATTCCTGCTTGTGAACACTCTTTGTATATTTGCCTTAAGTTGAACTGTAACTGATGTAACTTTTAAAAGCTTGAGTAGCAGGTCTGCTAACTTATCCCATCTTAAAAACAGTTTTGTTTCCCTTCTGGTTTTTGTTTTGTTTTTCTTTCCCAGTAAGACTCAGTCCTACTCTTTCTCCTAACGCAACCGGGGCAGTCCTGTTCTATTGACATTATACTGTTAGTTGTAGTCATTGTACAGCTTTGCAGGCCCCCTGGACAGTTTTCTGGACTCTCCTGGTAACTTCTTTAACTCTGACCACTCCCTCACCCACAGGTGCAATTAATGTTGCCACGCTCCTGGGCACTTTGGGCACTTTGGGCACTTTGTCGGTTGTTGGAAGGACTGGCATCTTTAACTCCTCCCCACATCTGCTTGGCTTGTTTGAAGCCCTCGTTTGAGTGGTGCACGCTGATGCTCTGTGTATGTCTCTCAGAGAGGTGTTAAAGTCATCAACAAAATCGTAAAGGATTCCAGAGTTTTCCTTTTCAGAATTTTATTCTTTAAACCTTCTGAGAAGCTAGTGCATCAGCATGACACCATCAGAGAGAAATGGTTATCTCTTCGGATTTTTCTCTCTTTCAGTACAGTGAGAGCACGATGTGTCAATCTTTTGTTTGAACCACGCACTTTCCCTTTGCTTTCACACTGACAGTGAAAACTTTCTGATGATTAGAGGAAATGTCTTCTTTGCAGGGAGGCCAAGAATAATTTCTTATTACTGATTGTACTTAAAAACTCTATGCGGTGATTATTAGTTTCATACTTTTAAACTCTATTTAAGAGTCTTGGGATTTTACTCTTGGGATTTTACACTAAAGACATTTAAATATATTATTTCAGAATATGGTCTTCGATTGGCCAGCCATATATTTGTAAAGGAAATTTCACAAGATAGTTTGGCAGCAAGAGATGGCAATATTCAAGAAGGCGATGTTGTATTGAAGGTATAGTCATATTCTTACATTTTGATGAACTGCAGTAGAAAACAAGTTCTAGTGTGACCACATAGCTCCTGTTCATGCTTGAAGCGATTTTGCCAAAAAGAATTAAAAATCAGTATTTGGGGACTAGATAGTTTGCCACTGGCTATTATTACATGTCAACACTGACGCTTTTCTTTGGGCATAGAGTCATCCTAGAGAATTAATAGCGCCAAATGTGTATTTTTCACTAATAGGAGTTACTTTTGTAGATAGATTTGTTTGTTGTTCCACATTAAGTGGTTTTGATAACTCCTCCGGATATTATTGATGTGTTTTGTTAGTTTGCCCATGAGTAATAGAAAGTGATGGGGAGGAGGTAGAAGATGCTAATTTGGGCTTTTCTGGCAGAGCAGCAGTGTAGTACAGATTTTATTATTTCAGTAAGGAGGAGTACTTTGATAGTTTAGGAAAAGTGTAAAGGGAATATTTTGGTTCTCAGAGCAAGCCCAGGAGTAGTCTAGATATTCCTGTTCATGTCAGACTAAGTTAACGTTTGTATTTTTGTCATTTACCTTCAACCTATAGTTTCTTTTCTGTTGCAGATAAATGGTACCGTGACGGAAAATATGTCATTGACAGATGCAAAGACATTGATAGAGAGGTCTAAAGGCAAGTTAAAGATGGTAGTTCAGAGAGATGAGCGGGCTACCCTGCTGAATGTCCCTGATCTTTCTGACAGTATCCACTCTGCTAATGCCTCTGAGAGAGATGGTGAGTGTGGCTCTGTTTGCAGAGACCCTTTAAGTGACCTGTTTCTTAAAGTGGGAAGATTTGACATTTTAGAATGAAATGATAATTTTCTATAAGCCAGACACCTTCAAAATATAAGAATTCAAAAAAAATTTTTTCTGTTGACAGCTCACCAATATCGAATAGTAGCTGATTAAGTTAATGCTTAAATCAACCATTTTATATGAATTTATATTTAGTAACTTATTTCCATTATTATTGGAGTACCTTATATTTTACTGTAGTCATTTCATGGGAAAATAAACAGCACTCTTTTGTTTAACAGACATTTCAGAAATTCAGTCACTGGCATCAGATCATTCTGGTCGATCACACGACCGGCCTCCCCGTCACAGCCGATCACGATCTCCTGACCAGCGGTCAGAGCCTTCTGACCATTCTAGACAGTCTCCACAGCAGCCCAGCAATGGCAGGTAATCATGCTCTGTTGTTTAAAATAAAACAGGTGTGTGTGCTTGGTACATGTTTCTGGTTTTGCTTAGAAATAAAATTAGAAGATAGGTTGTCTTTGGATTACTTAAATTAGGTTCGTGTTTCTTTATCAATTTAGGTATTTCTTATCTAGAATAACAGAGGTCAAACTGTTTCATAAAAGGCCAAAGAATAAGTATTTTAGGCATGTGAGCCAAGTCTTGTCACTACTCAGCTCTGTCTTTGTGGCACAAAACTAACTGTAGACAGTATGTAAATAAATGGGCATGGCTGTTTTCCAATAAAACTTTATTTTTAAAAAGTTGGCTCTCAGCTGCAATTTGCTAACCCACTGCATTAGAAGATGCTAGCAAGCTTTAGGACAAGTTAACTGTATACAGTAGAAGTCCTTTAGTGGAGAGATTAACCTGGACTTTATTTTCTGCTTTAAAGTACACTGTCTGGTATTTATGCCAAAGGGTCTGCTATGCTAGTAGTATATGACTTACCTGAGTTTATAGTCTCTGGGGTCACATATACATTTGAGAATATGAGGAAAATTATGACTCTTCTTTCCAGAAAAATGCACATGTACACATACGTGTAGCACTTTACATAAGAATTCTGGACATTCCCCAGGGCTCTGTAGGCCACCTAGGGGTGGACCTAGGGTTTAACAGCAATCCATATGGAGATCTTCTGTAGACACTTGAAATTTCAGGTCCAGAGCTGACCAGTTTAAGATTCAAGGTGGTGATTTGGGACTTACTGCATGAGGGTGTTAGCTGAAGCCATAGAAGTCACTAAAAGTGCCAAGAGAAACAATATAGATAGAACGCCCAGAGGTGGACCACAGGGAGTGTTCCCTGAGGAGGCAAGGGAGAAGTCCCTCCCTGGGAGAGAGCTGTCCTCAAGATTGTCAGAAATCATACAGATAACAGTTGTTATGCACCCCTGAGTTTAGATATTTGTGAGGCTGATTCTCTCTGAATTTCAGATTTTAGACATATAAATTGTATTAACCCTGATCTTTGTAATTAATGTTATAATTTTTTTAAGGAATATTATAGTATGTCACATGCAAAATGGACTTATAGTCGATTATTAGTTTTAACTGCTGCAGGTTAACATATTAATTCTAAAAATCTCCCTGACACAGTACAGACCTTATCTGGAAAAGGACAGCTGCTGCAACATGTACACAGTGACAGAGCTAACATCCCTGATGAGTCACGGGGAGTGGCTGTAATTGTAACACAGTTCTCTCACCTAGAAGCTAGGCTGGCATCAAGCAATTTGGACATGATTTTCCTTTAAAAAGAAAGAAAGAAACGCTCATCAAAACTTTGGCCATTTGTATTTATTGTAATCAAATTCTGAACCTTAGAAAGTTCTTTCTGATACTTACTTTTTTCCATTTAGATTTCCTAAACACGTGACATCTGTAACTTTAAAAGTTGAAGAGGATTTAAAAATTTTTTTAACTATCTTCATATTATATTGGGTTGTTTTACTCTCTTGGGAACCTCAAGTATTCTTTATGGGTAACACCAGTTATATGAGATCTTTTAAAAATACAGAATCCTGGGCCTGCTTCTCAGTTCATCTGAGGTGGAGGCAGGGAATACTTTTTTAAAGTTCCTGATAGCATTCTCTTCTATACATTACCAGATTTGGGAACTTCTGGTTAGAACATGTAGCATATACTAAGGAAAAGATAGTACTTTGAGTACAGAAGACAAAAAGTCTTCAGATTCTTTTCCAAATGTTTGTACTGAGAATATAATTCCTGAAAATTAAGTGGCCTGTCAAAAGGCAGGATGTAAAGTAGTACCAGTTGCTTAAAGGTTTCATTTTCATTTCCCCCCTAAAGTTAATATTAAAATCCAGATAACTGTGGGAGTTTTAATATAGAGGGTGCCTTGCATTTTGAGAAACAACTTAGATATAGTAAGAGAGTAAAATCCTAGTATTAAAAAACACATGGGACATTTTCTTTTTGTTATTTAATTTTGTACAGATGTCTTTGTTTTACAAATGTTCTTTAAATGCTCTTGTTTAAAAAGTGAAACAAAAAAGACTGGTGAGAAAAGTTTCAGTTTAGTGTGTAAAACACTAGCCCCACCTTTTTCTCTTCCTAGATTTCTGAGTATTTTCGTATGTTTGTAAGACTGCAGTTATCTGTTGAGAATAGTAACTTTCATTTTGTCAGAGGCAATAGAATATAGTGATTTCTTTGGGCTTTGAAGCAAGTTTTCCTGGGTTTAAGTCCCACCCTGCCCTTGGTTACTTGCGCAACCTTGAAACCTCTCTGCACTTTAGTTTTCTCATTTGCTGTAAAAAAAAGGCATCATACATTACAAAGCTGTGAAAGTTAAATTAGTTATTAGAACACCTGGCGCAAATATTGGCTGCTCTCATTAGTATGGTGATTAGTAGTAGTAGTAATAGTATCATCAGTTAGAGTTTCCAAAAGTGCTTTCACATCTGCTCATATTAAACCATTTCTAAGAAGATTTGCTCGTTTTGTAGGCAAGTCAGCTTAAGCTGAGTGGTTGTGATAAAGTCCAGGGTTATGTAGTTGACAAGAGATTAGAGCCAGGATTAAAGCTCTTGGCCTTTTGACTTAAGTGTTTGACCTTATGGGTGTAGAGAAAGAAAAAAGTGGAAGGTTACTTAAGGGAGCAGAAATCTATAAAGCATTCCATTGTGTTCCATTGTTGTCATGACCTACTTATGTTCCTCTGTGTGATGTTCTTTTCTTGGAGAACAAATGTTATATGGTCTGAGTTCTGAGAAAAACACATGAGCGTGTTTCTTCATAATAATTGGATGAGCAGTGTACCCTTACTGTTGTCTTGAACATGGGCTGGCAAACTACAGCCTGTGGGCCAAATCCAGACTGCTGCCTGGTTTTGCAAATAAAGTTTTACTGGAACTCATCCTAATTAAGTTGTGGCAGAGACTGTATGGCCCACAGAGCCATTTACAGAAAAAGTCTGCCAGTCCTTCCCTGGTCTAGGATGTTAAAATAGTTTTGTTTTTAAATTGAAAAATAATATATGTATAGAGAATTATTACAGTGATTTTGTTATAGCTTGATGCTGTTGCTAAGTTTGTTTTGTATATTTTATTCGGTGTTTTTTCACTGCCCACTCTGGGCCGAGACTCCCTCTCTAGGAGGGAGCTGGGCATACTGAGAGTCCTTGGCTGGTGGCACTGCCTCATGGCGATTGTCAGGGGCTGTCAATGAGAAGACTCTTTCACTGATTTCACTGCAGTCCCTGCATGACTAGAGAGTATTGGATTTGCAGAGTGTGTTCTAAGCCTCTGTTTGGTTATATTGTACTCTCCCTAGTATTTACAGTTAATTTAACAGATCCATTTTATGCGTTTTCTCCCTAGAGGAGCAACATATGTTTACGTTTTTGGTTCTGTTCTATAAACTATTTTAATAAAAGTGACTCTCATGCTACTGATTAATCATAAGCCGTCGCATTGTTGAAAAAATTCTATTACAGTAAAAGCTCAGACCAGTTAGGATAAGGTTCAACTGTAGAAAATTTGCATTGTAAAGGTTTGTATTTTGTATTTCTTATACTCAGTCATTCCATAAACTGACAAGGTGCATCTGAGAATAAGCTGTTTAAGGTTTTTAGGGAATTGTATATTTTAACAAACAGGAAAAAGTCTGATTTATATTTAGCATATCTATTTCATAAAAATGATTGCTTCTGAAGTACTTGAAAGCAGTCTAGAGATTAAAACTGTAGAAGTTTAAAATACTTGTTTCATTGTTTGTTTCTCTTGAGAGAAATGTCTCCACTGAATTCTGAAGTTAGTGGTGTCAGTATTGATACTGCTTATGGTGTAACAAATATATGATGATTAAATTTGTTCTTATGAATGCGAATTTCTAGCCTAAATCGGAGCATTGAGCCAAGTTAAATAATCAAGTTAAATAATGGGATCAAAAATCCTTTAACTATACAGTCCACCTGTATCATCAGGGTTGAATGCAGGTTCATGCCTTTGTTCTCTCAGAGTGCCAGGTGAGTCCTCATACACATGCATGTAGGGCATATGGTGTTTCTGCTTAAATACCTTAGAGAAGCCTTGGCTTTTAAATTAAAGATCTAGTTTTTTTATTTACACACCTTATATGTCACCTTCCATAGTTGTTTTCTTTGAGTTTAGAGAGCTGTAAATATTCTTTTGCCCTAGTATATATCGTTTCTGTTAGATATTGTGTAGTTCTGTCTGGAACATACATAGAACTTTGCCAATAGGCTAAAAATTATTGTGGAAACATCCATATACATAAGCTGAACATTTCTTTTTACTGTTTCAAAATGTAGAGAAGTATAACCTTCTTCTGACTGGTGAATTTCAGGGTTTTTTCCCCTGATCCTTGGTTTTAGTCCTTTGTCTTAGGTAGAAAAGATTTTATTACCTCCAATTTGAAAGATGCTTGATTCAAAACAAGATTTATATGTGATACTGTTGGTAATTAATTTGGTGCAGGTACTATTACATTTTCTTTTTCAGACATGCTGTGGAGTCCTGCATCCTTTTTTCCCTCCCGCTTTCACCTCAGAGATAGTCAGGTAGAGAGATTCAGTTTATTAAATCTCAGTGAATTTAATCAACAATTGATGCCTCCTTTTCTATGCCTCCTGTGCCGTGCACAGTTGATGGTGAGTGATCAGCAGTCAGCACAGTGAGTGTTCTTCAGTGAAGGTTGAAAGATTTTTTCCTTCACCAGTAATTTTGACATTACCCCGCTCATTTTTCCTTTATGAAGTTTTGTTTTGTTTTTTTCGGTACGTGGGCCTCTCACTGTTGTGGCCTCTCCCGTTGTGGAGTACAGGCTCCGGACGCGCAGGCTCAGCGGCCATGGCTCACGGGCCCAGCCGCTCCGCGGCATGTGGGATCCTCCCGGACTGGGGCACGAACCCGTGTCCCCTGCATCGGCAGGTGGACTCTCAACCACTGCACCACCAGGGAAACCCCTATGAAGTATTTTTTGATAATGCACATGTTGTCAGTGTATGATTATAAATTATGCCCTCAACAATCTAGGCAAGATCCCTTGTACCATAGAGCTTATATCCAAGTGAATAAAACTGATAAATGCGTTTGAAATATGAAACAGTAATTTGCATTAGCGGTAAAGAAAATCAGGGTGATGTGACAGTGCAGAAAGAGGGGGCAGTATTAGAGACATGCTTGGGCAGAAAGAAGGCTTCTCTACGGTCAACTTTTCTTGATATGAGTGAGTGAGAAGGAGCCAGCCAAAGGAAGATCATTCCAGAATAAGACAGAGATGGAGATACATTCAGCTTGTTGGAAGAACAGCAAGGTGACTGGTGTGGCTGGACCACAAGGGCAACATAGCCAGGGATTTGGAGTTCTTAAACGTTTTTTTTTTTCCTGTTTTGGAAAATTGGTTAGGGAGAATGTGAAACTTCAAAGTTTATCACTTGAATTGTTACTAAATCTTTTTAAAATAAGATTCTTTGTCTAACCTTTGAAAGTGAGTGGAATATTAAAGACCCATCCTGAACTTCTGTTATTCAGATAAGAGCCAACTGTTACTTTCAATCCTTGGGAATTTTCGGTTACAGGATTAAAACTCCAAACTGAGGTTTTGTTTTCATATGCTTTGTAAGGGGAAGGGCTGAGGGAGGACCATAGCTGATACATTTCTCTAGTTAATATAGACCAAGGTCTAGTAGTGTTGTGCTCAGTGATTGGTGATGGATTTTAACCCCTAAGAGGAGTTCATGGACCTAATGACAGCAAGGCAAGCTTAAATATTATACTTTATAGTCACTATTTTTAAAGTAAAAGTGTACATTTTATTTACTCCATCAGCTGAGAACTATTTTCTTGTACAATATAAAACATAAAATATTATAAAAACAGACTTCCACTCACGTGTAAAAGTAGTAAGTATATGAAAAATCTTATTTCTAGTTTAAATAACGTAGGACAATTCTTTATTGCCTTTGAGAGAATGTTAATAAAAAATGAAGAGTATGGTAACACTGGTCTCTTGTTATAAAATCAGCCAAACATACTGCACAATCAAGGCTTGTTTTACTCTAAATATTAATCTAAGTATGTAATAATCATACCACCAGTGAAGCCCTGATGATGCTGTTGTCCCTTAAGTGAAAGAAGGGTCCTTCTTAGTCTTTCCCCAGTTGTTCCTTACTAAAAATTGATCATTTTTTCAATTACACTTGTTGAACAACAGATCTGTTTTCTAATTCAGATGGACTAGGTTAGTCATTATCATCATAAAGGAACATGCAAGATGAGAATCTCTGTACAAGCTGATAGGCTTCATATAAATATGTAGCTAGGTTATTGCCAGAAAGCCATTTGTCAAAGTGAGCAATACAGACACTCATATTTTTTCAAAAATGTACACCACACATATATATATTTTTGAAAATAGATTACAATGTATAAAGAACAAATTTAAATTGTGAGAACTTTGCTTGCAAATGTAGCCAAGTAGATATAAGGTAATTATTCCCCCTGCTTTCTCAGCATACTCCCTGGGCAGCTCTTCACTTCTCTGCCCAAGTACCAGCCCAGAATCTCCACATCTCTCTGCCTTTTTCATCCCTATAATCGTCTGTGTGCCATGCTGTAATTTTTGAATTGCTGTCGAGGAGGAACCGCAGTATGTAAATATCTGTTTCCATATGAAATTTAGAAGATTAGCAATGGCTGCAATATTCTGAGAAGTCAGACTTGAGTGTGCCTTAGTTTTTCTTTCTCATATGTATTAGGAGCCCTCCATGCCGAACTGTCCCTGCCAGTGGAGAAGAACTTTGGAGTCTGGTTAAGTTACTTTCTAAGTTTCTATCTTTATTGATAATTGGGGCTGAGATAGTCCAGTGGCCTTTAAAGGGTACCTAGTTGCTGTGTTCATCCTAAGCTGTGTAGATCTTGCCTACCTTTATGCAATAAATGAGTTTCTGAAAAGAAATTATAAATTGGCTTATGTAGGATGAGTCATTTATTATATAAGAGGAAATTAGCTTTATAAAAGGATTTTTTATTACAGTGAACATTCAGCCTCAGTTTATTTCCTGTATTAAGATCAGTTTTAAATAAGATGTAACCAGTCAGATGGGGAGGTGTTTGAGAACTAGAAATCAGAAATAAAACTCCTTGAAGAATTGGCAGTCTGACATATTTCATCAGCGTCTAAAAGACAGAAAGCACAGTTTCTTGTGAACAGAGCGAATTTAATACAAAGAGATTAAATATAACGAGAGTGGAGTGACAAGGGATTCGCCAGTAATAAATAAAGAGAACTGAAAAATATAAGAATCAGATGTAAGGAGCAGGTCCTTCCCCTGGTGCTGAGATGGATTTGCCAAAGGAAGAAGCTTCCCCACCTGTCCTCACAACACCTGAGGCCCACTGCATGGCAGAGAATTCACTGTGGTGTCACTGGATGAACTTGCAGGAAATCTGCCCTCCAAGGGGCTTGGGAAAGCCAATCTTGAGGAGGTGTCTTGTCAGAGACCGCGCACTGTAAAACCAACCTAGGAAGTGTCTGGGGAAAGCTGCTGGCCACTGAGTGCTTCTGGCCCCTGTGTCCTGCAGGGGCTGCCGAGGGGACGGAGGAGAGCCCCTTCCTCCTGCAGTGTCTCTCCAGGTCCCTCTCCTGACCTCGCTGCCTGCCCTCTGCCTGCACTAAGTGGTCCCAAACAGCTGTGACTTTACACCTGAAGTTTTGCACTTAATCTGTTACCCTTTGCTGATCTGGTTGAATGTGTGTTAATCTGCTACTGTACTTACAGAGTTGACTGGATACAATTTAAGGCTCTGTTTACAATGAGCCCATTTATGTGACTGTAAAAACTCTCTTTCAGAGACTTTGTCTTAACAGCTGTTCCGCAGAGCTTTTAACCAGCCCAAAGTCTCTAGATTAATGGATCATTACCGTTAGATTAATATGTACAAGTGAAAAATCTGAAAAACAAAACCTATCTGCTTACCCTCCAGGGGAAAAACAAAAACACCCTTCAGAGGGTCTCAAGGTCCCCTAGAATGCCTGGAGTTTCTTTCTAGGCTACTAGGAGCCAGAGTGTGGTAGATAAACATGAGTCCAACTCAGGACAAAGATGGTTTTTGTATAAAGCTGGCTTGACTCATAATAGCAAAAGTTGTTTTTTACTAAAGCTTAAATATTACATGGGAGCCATTAGGGTAGAACTATGTAAGGAAGGTTTGGGGAAAATATATTTTCCTTTTTTATGGCTTCACTTTCAATAACTGCCCCTGATTGTAGGCTGATTCTGTGTGTCTAAATTCTATTCTTTGTCTTATAATAGACTTAATGGTCATACATGCTCATAGTAGAACATTTTAAATGTTTGGAAAAGTTGATTATTTTGTTCTATACTGTTACTCTAGATCTTCATTGCCCAACACCATTGCCACTAGCCACATGTGGCTGTGGAGCCTTTGAAATGTGGCCAGTTTAAATAGAGACGTAAGTGTGAACCTACACACTGGAGTTTGATGACTGAGTACACAAAAAAGAATGTGTAAAATACCTCATTAATCATTTATATTGATTACTTAAATAATATTGTGGGTATACTGAGTTAAATAAAATGTATTAATTGATTTCACCTCATTTATTTAATATGGATTCTAGAAAATTTTAAATTACATAGATGACTTGCTTCACAATTCCATTAACAGCACGGCTCCAAATCTGCATGTATTGAATAATGCTTCCATCTTTTGGTAGATAATGGAAATACACTAAAAATGAACAATGATTTTTCCAAATATTAATTGTATGAAAAATTTAATAGAATGATGTGCGTTCCACCCATCTGCAATGTTAAGTCATAATAATTATATTAAAGAAAGGTGGTATAGAGTATGAAAATTAGCCAACTCTACTAGCGGGAGTTCCGTGTGATGTACGGAGCAAGAGCCCTATTGCACGACAGTCCTGGTTATCACTGGGGAGGACGTTCAGATTAAAATATTATCATTGATTCTTAGTTATCATTAATGTCACTTGGTCACATTCTAAGTTTAGAATTTTTAAGTTACAAGAAACAAGAAAATCGATTGGAAACGTTTGTTTTTTGATCTTTTTTAAGCAAATAGTCTTTAAAGTCTGTTGCAGAGCAACAAAATCTGTAGAACTACTAAAATTATGTAGTTCTTTAATCTCATTCTCTTCAGTGAGATTTGCATCTCATTGCATCTATAAAGATGCAATGAGAATGCATCATTTGCATTTTTCAGTGCAAAGAATGCAAGGAGAATTTATTATTTTGTATTTCCCTTTATATTCTGAGGTGCCTAGAGCAGTTTGGGGATAGAGTTTAACTGTATTTATTTATACTTAGACTAATTGTATGTAAGATTTTATTACATAAGCAGTGGCTAAAAATTTTAACCTTTTATGATTTAGAAAGTTCATTCTGGTTTGAGCTAGAAGATATCTTGGCTTTACTTTCTGAAAGACTGTTCTACTTACATGCAGCTCATTTAATACATATAATTTAAAACTGGAATACACCCCCACTGAGTAGTTAGATGAACATGAAAATAGAAACTCTGAAAAGTGCTTATGTTTTATTTTTTCAAGAGGATAACGGGAAGAAATTTTTTCCTGGTACGAGACTGCTAATAATATGCAGTAATAGAATCAAATTCACTGTTTAAAATTAGACTTAATTCCATTTTTAAATAATGAACATTATTTTAAAATATTTAAAAACATTTCCGTCTTTACTTCATAAGTACTATGTAAATATTTTCTTAGGAAAACTGAAATAGTGGAGATAAATCTCAGATTTCCCTGGGCTGCTGTTTTGTCTGCTCCCCACTCCGAGAACCTCTGTCGCCTCTGTCCGTCTGGGTCTTTCTGCATGTGGCGTCGACATGTGTTTATGTAGCTGTGGAGAGTTTTCTTTAATACCTTAGTGATGTCACACCACGTATATTCTGCAGTTTGTTCTTCACATTTTATTTTGGGGCTATTTTCATGTCTCCAGATATAACTCTATTTCATTGTAACTTTAATATTTTAATTTTTAATCTTCAATTATGAAAGCATTGTATGCTCGTTAGAACGTTCTAGGTGAAATAGGCCAAATCTGCCAACTCCACCTCATCCCAGATCTCCTTCTTGAATTAAGCTTTCCTCCGTACTCGTGCAAACATTTTAGCATCATAGAGTTTCTGTGTGTTTTAAAAATAATTTGAAAAGATCAGGCTCTGCACATATTCCTCAGATAGTAGTTTGTTTCACTTAACACAGGTGAGCATCCTTCCAGCTTATTCCTTTGATGAGAAATTTTCCATATTATGGGAAGTCTGTTTCTAGGTTTTTTTCATTTTTTTTTTTTTTTAGATGTTGGGGGTAGGAGTTTATTAATTAATTAATTTATTTTTGCTGTGTTGGGTCTTCGTTTCTGTGCGAGGGCTTCTCTAGTTGTGGCGAGCGGGGGCCACTCTTCAACGCGGTGCGCGGGCCTCTCACTATCGCGGCCTCTCTTGTTGTGGAGCACAGGCTCCAGACGCGCAGGCTCAGTAGTTGTGGCTCATGGGCCTAGTTGCTCCGCGGCATGTGGGATCCTCCCAGACCAGGGCTCGAACCCATGTCCCCTGCATTAGCAGGCAGATTCTCAACCACTGTGCCACCAGGGAAGCCCAAGGTCTTTTTCATTTTTGTCCATGAGTTCACATATTGGCTCTTTTTATTCTAAAATAATTAAAAAGTGTGTTTGCGTATGTTCTAAATATCAAATTCTTATTATATGTATTGTTAGATCAATATATAGTCTTAAAATTGAACTCCTGTTACATTTGTTTGGTCAAATTGCTAATGTTCAGTTGTTTGAACTTAAAAAAAATTCATTTGGTTCAACCTAAGACATATTTTTTCAAATTATTTTCACACCTTTTTAAACTTTTTATGTATTCACTTCATTTTGTGCACTGAATCTTACTTTAAGAGTCCTCTATTTTTGATAAGATTTTTAAAATATATTTTATGTTTAAGACTTTATCTGAAATTTATACTTATGTCATTGATATGCATAGAGATCTAATTTTTCTAAATTTGTGGACAGTTGTTCTAAACACTGTTTATTAAACAGTGTGTTCTCTTCCAGCAGTTTTGGGCTGCTGCTTCCGTAATAAACTTTGGTACTGTGGATATATTTCTCCATTTTCTGTTTTGTTACATGGATCTATTTATCTGTTTCTGTGGCAGTAGCACTCTAGTTTTAATTACTAAGTTTTTACAATATTTTGTTATCTTTTAGAGCAAGTCCCTTGTCACCCTTTTTTGACATTGTCTTGGCATGCTCATAAGTTTTTATTTTACTGATGTATAGTCTCCGGAGCAGAGAGGAAGAGAGAATTTCTAAACCCGGGGCTGTCTCAACTCCTGTAAAGCATGCAGATGATCACACACCTAAAACAGTGGAAGAAGTTACAGTTGAAAGAAATGAGAAACAAACACCCAATCTTCCAGGTAAGCCTAGCCTAGAGTGCAGGAAACATTTGCATTCAGACTAAATTGTTTCACAATTTACAGAATTATATTTACAGAAAATATAAAGATGCAATTATTATTACTACTACTATTGCTGCTACCTACTACCCATGTGTGAATTTTTCTGTACTTCCAGCATTTTCTTTGTAAGTGGGAGGTTGCCGTATATCAGTAAACGTTGGTGAATGTTTTTCAGATTTTCCAGATAGAAGTTATTTGTGGTTCACAGCTGTTCACACTGAGTGAGGTTGTTTTCCAGTACTGCTCATTAAGGGAAACATTAGATTGGCTTTAGACACTGTTTAAAGTTCTCTTGTCTATTGAAAGTGTTTTCAGAAACACTTTATGAAGTATACCTTGCTGACCTGTATATAAGACCACACATAAGAATCTGCAAGGTTCTGAGATCCAGTTGCTTGACAGGCCTGGAGGTCCTGGTTCTACTGTCTCTCAGGTCCTTCTCTCAAAACCTGTTTCTGCTCTGATTATTTAGTGGCAGGAATGTGGAAATTTAAAAATAAACTGTATCAGAGTGAAGAAAGAAGGCTACTTTGACAGTCTTAACAGAGAAATGTAGGGATTCTCTCTTGTTATATTCTTCTTCCTCTGTTATTCTTCCCTAAAAAGTATACTTTTCAGACTGTAACAGCTGGAGCTATAGAAAGCATAGGTGACCATGTAACGTGCATACATGCTATAAAGATCCCAGAATTTATAACTGTAAAATGTACCCCAGTATATGCATATGTAGTATATATGTTCCTGATCAGGTTCTCTGAACTTACATTTTTGCTGTATTTTGCAGACTTTTTATTGTTTGGTTATTTCAGTGGTTGCTTGCTTTGTTATTCCATTTTGTAAAGTGATTCCTGCATAATTTAAATTTTCTTTTCTTTTAGAACCAAAGCCTGTGTATGCTCAGGTTGGACAGCCAGACGTGGATTTACCTGTCAGTCCATCTGATGGGATCCTGCCTAATGCAACTCATGAAGATGGGATTCTTCGGTAATGTGGTTTTAAACTTGTGTTGTCTCCTCTGCCCGTTACTAAGGATTATTTAAATTGAGAATTCAATTGCGAACCATATTATATATGCTTTTAAAGACAGTGTATACTATTAAATGCTATGGTTAGTGTTTGTTTTGGTTTTTAAAATTATTTATATGATAGAATAGTTAGAGATTAGAGAACAACAAAGAAACATTTAAGATGTTTACTTCTTTCTCACCACTGTTTTTTTCTCTACCTAGTTTTTAGATTAGGAATTACAAAACTAGAAAATTGCTTTCTATTTAAACATCAGAATTTTCACAGGCATTCTAAAGCCCTAGCATTTTAAAAACAAATCAGTGTTCCTCCATCTCAGCGCTGTTGACATTTGGGGCCAGATAATTGTTTATTGTGGTGGACTGTCCTTTACATGGTGGATGCTTAGTAGCGTCCCTGGCCACTGGCTGCTAGTAGCACACACATACACACCCAGTTGTGACAACTAAAAATATCTCTAGGCTCTGACAGATGTTCCCTGCAGGCAAAATCACCTCCGGTTGAGAAACCTGTTCTAGATTAGTTAGCAACTCAAAAGTAAGTTTTTGATATTCACAACTTCTATTACTTTATATTTTATACATTGAGATTGAGATGTAGATTTTATATCCAGATTTCAAACTATCATGATCATCAGATTAGTTTTTGTTGCCTCTCTGGTAAAAGAGACATGACATGAATAATGGAAAATTACCAGATTTCCTAAAGTAGATTAGATGTAGACCTCTGCTCTCATCTGTTTTCTCTGCTAAAGAAAATTGGGTTATTACCATAAGACCTAGCTTGGTAGAGAGAAATGGCTCCTGAAATAGGTGAAAGTATCACAAGTTTAAAATTATACATTTTGGGGACTTCCCTGGTGGAGCAGTGGTTAAGAATCCACCTGCCGGGCTTCCCTGGTGGCGCAGTGGTTGAGAGTCCGCCTGCCGATGCAGGGGACACGGGTTCGTGCCCCGGTCCGGGAAGATCCCACATGCCGCGGAGCGGCTGTGCCCGTGAGCCATGGCCGCTGAGCCTGCGCGTCCGGAGCCTGTTGCTCCGCAACGGGAGAGGCCACAACAGTGAGAGGCCCACGTTCGCAGAAACAAAACAAAACAAAACAAAAAAACAAAAAGAATCCACCTGCCAATGCAGGGGACACGGGTTTGAGCCCTGGTCCGGGAAGATCCCACATGCCGTGGAGGAACTAAGCCCGTGCGCCACAACTACTGAGCCCGCGTGCCTAGAGCCCATGCTCCGCAACAAGAGAAGCCACCGCAATGAGAGGCCTGCCCACCACAACTAGAGAAAAAGCCCGTGGGCAGTAGCATACACCCAGTGCAGCCAAAAAAAAAAAGAATGGCCTGAGAGCTTTCCTAACTCTGTAAGTTTTACGAAAACTTTAATAACTAGATTCCAGAGACCTGTTTCCCTGAGGGAGCACTGAAGGACAGATACCAAAGAGAACTGAGAATGTGGGCAGGATTTGTAGCTTAGCCGGGAAAGGTTTAGTTATTCATTCAGATTCAGTGACTGGATTTGAGGCAGAAGGATTTTTGCTATTGCATGTGGTTGACATAACACAGGGCAGAGTATAAAATATTAGGCATGTAGGGCACATGACCCTAAGATGGGGCGTAGAGCTGTCCTTGAACAGTGGTTTTATCAATAAAAAGCCAGGTTTTACTAAAGGATGCAGACTACAATCAGCTATTTTACTTTTTGAGGTGCACTAGATGGGTCAGTGTTAGGAGAGGACTTGAGGGACCTGGCGCCTTAAGGACTTTAAGGAAATGTTTAAAAGAGCTGTCTGTACAGTTGGTTTGGGAGAGGAGTCTGTCAGAAGGCTCTTGATGCAGTTGGAAAAGTAGGATCCATCACAGCTGAGGGACTCACACCCTCCATGGTAAAGCCAGTAAATGGATTTGGGGCACTGAGGGTACCACCAGCCCTGGCAGTAAGTGACCTCATCTGACCTACAGACTCTCAGGTTTCCATCTAGCTAATGTTAGTTCTACATGAAGAAACAAGGTCAAATGTGACTACCTTGTACGTTCTGAAAGCTAAGGTGGTCTTTAGTTGGTTTTAAAGAATGAGGCATCTCTCTTCCCTCAACTCATTCATTCGTTTGATTTGTGTTTTTTTCGTTACTACTAGTTTCTAATTATTTGCTCATTGTTACTTAGTAAATTAAGAGGAAAAGGACTTTTTCCCACACATCGTGTCAGAATAGGTAGAATTGTGTGTCTTCTTGGCTTGGAATGTGGGATGGTTATAGAAACCTAGAAGGGAAATTTGTAATTATGTATGTAATTTGTAATTAATTACCCAAAAGGGTAATGCTTAGTTACGATGTGTTTCTGTCTAGCCATTCTTCTAAGGCATTCTTTGGTGTTTTAGGAGTGTCACAGAGCTTTGACACTACACTGATAGTAGAGGAATGTGCCTGCATTAATTCCTTTCCATTCTCTCTAGCAAGAAGGGGGCAGAGCTTAAATATGGGGCTAATCCCAAAAGGCTGAATGATGATAAGCTTTTTGTTTAAAATTCAAAGGGGCTGCAGAGTAAGTGATCTGTGTGAACTACTGAAGGAGTCCCCTAACTGCAAAGTTTCAAAACCGCTGTCTGTTGGGTATAGAGATTACAGTGCTTAGAGCCTGTTTTTGACTCTCTGGCATTAGGGAAATTTGTCAGTTTATGCTCAGTTTCTACCTTCGTACAATAGTGCTTCTTAGTTATTCAGTAGAGATGATATGGTATGAATTGGGGTGGGAGAAATGGAAGATTTTTTAGCCATTGTTAATGTACCACATAAATCCAAGACTCAGAGTTGGGAAAGCATTGTTATGAAGTAATTTTATAATTATTATGTAAAACAGTACTTACATATTGAATTTGGATATTTCGAAACTTATTTTGTTAATCAAAAATTAAAAGAAAGTGCTATTAAATCTGGTTTGGTATTCTAATGATAAATTTTATTCAGTAAATTAGAGGTGTAGGGCAAATTTTAGAGATGATGGTCCTTTGTTTTATTCTAAATATGGTTTTTATTGTAGTAGTTTGCTATAACTCTTCAAGCTTCTCTTAACTGTTTCAAATGAAATATTTGTCTTAACAGGCCCAGCATGAAATTAGTAAAATTCAGGAAAGGAGATAGTGTGGGTTTGCGGCTGGCTGGTGGAAATGATGTTGGAATATTTGTAGCTGGCGTTCTTGAAGATAGCCCTGCTGCCAAAGAAGGCTTGGAAGAGGGTGATCAGATTCTCAGGGTATGTCAGTGGTCAACTTATGTGGTTTCAAAGTACTTAGATCTTTAGAAAAAGGCATCAGACACAGGAGACTCACTATCGCAGTTAGCTTGTAATCTGTTGTAGCGTCTAGAACCAATTTAGCATGCAGATTGAGAATCCATCAGGTCTCTCATTCCTGCCTTTGCTCTTATTCACTGCTGTGTTGTTACTACACAGTGTGGTGCTTTGGTCTCGTGTTAATCACTCATGTTCATAGAACCTAAAAAAAGTAAGTCTTAGAGCCCCATAATATCCACCAGTTATTTTAAGTTCAATTAAACATTTAGGCTGGCTAGACTCTGCCATGGGCCACAACTTGCCACTAGGGCAGCGGCGGGTGTTCCTCTCCAGTGGGAGTAGTCTTTGCAGCAGCCCACAGAGCCCTGTAGGACCTTCTTCACCACAGGTGATGGCTCAGGTGTGCAGACATGGGGTTTCCATCAGGCACATGTGTAAGCTGCCTGGGCTCTGAAGCTTCATACCCCACAAGAGGGGAGAGTCCAGGAAAGCCTAGTTTAGATGCAGGGTGCCAATCGGGTCTTTTTCTTTTGTTTTTTGTTTGTGTATGTTTTTGTTTCTTTTCCATAAGCAATGCCGCCTAGTAACGTAGTACCATCTTTATTTCTCTCCTCTTTTTAAAATATCCAAACTTTCTGCCAGATGCACTATGTGCTGTTTTAATCGGAAGATCAGATCTCTCAAGTGGGAGTTCCTACATCTGCTCTACTCCTCTTGCCAGAGGAGATTGCCTCAGATTGTCGTTGCCACCTCTGTTCTGGTCTCTTCCTGCATTCAGGCTGCCTCCTGCCCATGTCCTGCATTCGTTCTCCTCCTGCCCCAGAATATGGCTGCTTTGTTCATGTTTTCCTCTTTCCCTATCCTTTGGTTCTTCATCAGCCTTCCATTGTCTGTCTTTTCTCCTTTGGCTGTTGAACTTGTTGAAGGTTTGGTTGAGTCCCTTCCCTGCTTGCTTTTCAGTCCTTGTGTCATAAAGTTGTGTAGTCTGCCTTCCACCTTAACCACGACTGAATGTGAATTTTCATGAGGCATTGCCAACCTAATGTCATCTTCAGCCCTCATTTTCCTGTATTTCTTGCTAGTGTTTTGACCTTCTTAACAAGTCCTTTTTGAAGTGCTTTCTTCCTTGGATTCCATAACACTGCTTTTCTGGTGCTCCTCTAATCATTTCAGTTCTTTTCCTACCTTCTTTAATCATTCTTCCTAAAACTTGGGATGTGTCAGCGGCCCCCTGCTTCTATCTTGCTTTCGTATCTCTATCTTGGGTTTGGTCGCTTTTGGCAGCGGCCCGCGGTCAGAAGCTGCCCTCTGAGCCCTCTGCAAGCCCCTTCAGACTGTGCTGGCTGCCTATGGCCACTCCCGTCCTCCTCCTCCCCCTTCAGACTTACGTGTCAGAAAGTCAGGGCATTGTCTCCTGACTCACTGGTTTCCACCTGACTTTGTGTTATGATTCCTCCAGATGATGTCTACATTTTCTCAAATACAACATGGATAATTAAACAGACCTGTTATTCTCTTACCTACCCCATATCCTGTTTGAACTAATCATACAAAAAATATTTCTTAATAGTTTTTTTGTTGTTTCATATCATAAAGGTAGTACATGTAGAAAAAAAAATTTTTTTAATGTGGAAAATTTCCAGAAGATGAGTAGAAGAAAATCTACCTGTAATCCTGCACATAGTCACTGGGGACATTTTGATAAGTTACATTTTGGTCCTTAGGAGCGTCTAATATTAAACATTGATTTGGCAGACACTGAGCTTACACCATACAGATGCTCTTACAGAGATGGCACAATGCATGCACTCTTTCTTTTTAATCTTGTTTCCTTTTGATTTCTTTTTCAGAGCCTAGTAAAAAGTAGAGCTCTATTATACATTCATAGAACTTATAATTTAAAATTTTAAATCCCGAGATTTTGCAATAATAATAAACAGTTGGAATTAGAAGTTGTCTTTTTTGGTCTGAATTGGTTGGATTTTGCAGTGCATGATCTCTAATGTTGGGATGCATTGTGACTACTCTTTAAGTGACTTTACACCTTCACTCACTTTATTTACTTGGTTCCTGCTTGTTTTAAATTAGGGTATATTCTTTTCTCCAAAGTAAAATGAAAATTTTCACTTTTGAAGATGTGATATTTTCAAATTAGATAAACTCTGGATATATTTGTTTCCTGCATAGATAAATGTTTTTATAATCTTAAAATATGACCAGTAGTAATTTGTGAAATGTATTTTAACAGGTAAACAATGTAGACTTCACAAATATCATAAGAGAAGAAGCTGTCCTTTTTCTACTTGACCTCCCAAAAGGAGAAGAAGTGACCATATTGGCTCAGAAGAAGAAGGATGGTGAGATACTGTCAGAATATTGAGAAAATAAACCTGGAGAAGTTTGAGGACTTAAATAGGAATTTTAATTGTAATGTTTTTAATAAATCAAAGTTAAGTGATAAATGAATTTGTTAATCTCACAGATTTTGTTTATTTTGTCACTTAGGGGCACACAGTCTTACACTGTGCTTGTTAACACAGCACAGTAATAGGACCAGCCAACCTTTCTGGCGTTCTATTGAAGTAGAGTGCCATCTGCACGGAAAAATCCTATAGTATTCCACACAAAAGTGCATATGGGTAGCTTCTGAATTTTGTATTCATGTTTTCTAAGCAATATACTCTGATGTTTGTTAGCATTAATGCAAGGGAATGCCTGATTTTCTCTGTGATTAAGCAGATACATTTTCATTTAGAACAGGGTTTCTCAAGCTTGTCACTGTTGATGTTTTGAACCAAATAATTCTTTGTTGTAAAGGCTATCCCGTGTGTTTTAGGCTGTTTGAAAGCATCCTTCCCTCTGCTCACTAAGTGTCCGTAGCACACACACCTCCTTTCAACACACAATTGCAACTATCAAAAATGTCTCCATGTATGCCAGCTCTTCCCTGGGGGGAACAGAATTGCCCTCATTTGAGAACCACTCATTTAGAAAATGGGACATAGATGAGGTTTGCAGGGGCTGCAGCGAAATTAAGTTAGATGATTTAAATAGAAAGCATGTGTGGCTTTGGACAAGTTGCTTGATCTGTATCTGCAGTAGTTTCCTCATTTGTGAAATGGAAGTGCTAAGAGTTCCCATTTCGTGAGATAATGATGATGTCCACAAGACAGAATACTTAGTAATTAGTAAGGAGCCACCGTTTGTTGGAAACTGTTGTTTTTGTTATTGTTGATATTATCAATAGAATCTTCACGTAATGTATTCTCTTCAGATTAATATCTTTTCCCACTAGTTACTGATAATTTTTTGTTTTGATTCCTTTTAGTTTATCGTCGCATCGTAGAATCAGATGTAGGAGATTCTTTCTATATTAGAACTCATTTTGAATATGAAAAGGAATCTCCCTATGGACTTAGTTTTAACAAAGGAGAGGTGTTCCGTGTTGTGGATACTTTGTACAACGGAAAACTGGGCTCTTGGCTTGCTATTCGAATTGGCAAAAATCATAAGGAGGTAGAACGAGGCATCATCCCTAATAAGAACAGGTATGAATGTTTGGATACTTCTTACAGAACAAATTAAGGAAATGATGACAATATTTCAGTCCCACTGGGAAATTTTGGTAACGTAAAGAATTAATTTTCACTGTATTTACCATATCTAAAACTGACTTAGTTGTATAAACTCCTTTATTTTAGTTTAACCATTAAGATTTAAACTGCATGTGAAGTTCTATCCAGTGTTTTGACATTTTGTTTCACTATAAGTCTTTCTCCATTTTGTTTTTAAAATACCCTTATTTTTATTTTTGTCTTTTCTTGTCCAGAGCTGAGCAGTTAGCCAGTGTACAGTACACACTTCCAAAGACGGCAGGAGGAGACCGCGCCGACTTCTGGAGATTCCGAGGTCTGCGTAGCTCCAAGAGAAATCTGCGCAAGAGCAGAGAAGATTTGTCAGCCCAGCCGGTTCAGACAAAGTTCCCAGCATATGAGAGAGTTGTTCTTCGAGAAGGTAGTCTGTTTTCTACAGATGAACCTAATACCTTTTAATGTCAGTTTGCCTAAGAAAGAAGAAGTATAAACTGTGCTATTTTTCATTTGAATCTCCCCAGCTGGATTTCTGAGGCCTGTAACCATCTTTGGACCAATAGCTGATGTTGCCAGAGAAAAGCTGGCCAGAGAAGAACCAGATATTTATCAGATTGCAAGTAAGTAGTCTCCATACGGACTTCAGATGAGATTGAGCGTGTTTCTTTACTAATTACTTCTCTAAAGGGTGGGTCTGATCCATTCACTTAATAGAAATAACACTTTTTGTAAGTGAACATTTGCAATTGATCCCATGAGGGAAACCTGAGTGACTGTGTCTGTGCTCTGCCAGTTCCCTTTCATAAGAAAAAGAATCACCATTTATGAGAATCTCTTAGCACACAGTCTTGTTTAATCCTGACAGTATCCCATGGGGCGGGTGTCAGAATGTCCAGCTGAAGCTGGGCGAGTTGAGCTGTAGGGTGGTTGTGACGGAGACCACCGCCCCGCCTCTTTAGTTGGGGTGTCATGATGACACCCAGCTAATGAGTCACACACTTGGCTCTGAACCCAGCTCTTTCTGGCTCCAGCCCAGTGCTTTCAGTCATTAAGCAAACAAATACTCAGATATGTCAGAAGAGTAATAAAAGCATGATTCATGCTATTGCTTATTGCAGACAGATATAGTAGGTTAGTATTAAATATAAATATCGAGGAAGTAGTGCTTTAAATGCTTACAGATTTTGCTTGCAGATTCTTTCATCGTTTCATTATTTTAGCTATTATGGTAGTTTAAATACACAGACTTAGTTATGATCACTTAGGCTTGCTTTAAGTTATTTGTATCATCCGTTTCAAATTTATATTTTACTAATACAAAGGGTGCAGAAATCTGTCCATGTTTTGTTTGCTTTGTCTGTCCATATTACGCTTTGCTTTTGTTCTGCAAAGGATTTAAATACTCAAGAATATAGCTTTTTCCATATATATGCTGAATTTCTTAGACAGAATTACCAAAGATAGGAAGGAATGACCCAAGACACGAGCACTCCTGGCTGCTGCTGTGTAACTTTGGCTGCTTCCAGAGGGTTGTGCAGCTGTTGTTCCTGCTGGCACTATAAACTCCCAAGTGCTGATTTAATATTATATATATTGCTTTTCATTTGGTTGCTGGTGAAGTTGAATGAGGATATTTTCTGAAACTCAGAAGATTTGCAGACAAATGATAGTAAAATTTGGGCAATTTAGAAAATGTTCATTTCTGATTCATCACTCAGTTTGTTAGTCTTTTCAGAAGAGATCTTTTTTTGGTCATTGCTTATAGATAACATTTTGCCTGAAGAAGTTGATACGTATAGATACCACCTGTAACCAAACTTAGGGCTTTTAAATTTAGGAAAAGCAAGTGTGAAGACTTAGAAAGCTCTGTCTTAAGGACTAATTGGTTGATTAATTGGGTTTACTCTACAACCAGACTCTTACGAAAGGGATTCAGATCGCTTAGTTATGTATCCTATTTGAATCTAATGAGAGTATTTTGAGTTTAGAGACTAGTAGCATTTTCTCCACCCAGAACCTCCCAGTTGATCTCCCTCCGTCGTTCTCCCATGTCCACCAGATTGGAGATTGGCCCTGCTGTCTCACGATGGCCTTGTTCTCCCAGATCATCCCCTTGTCCCTCAGCCTGACCTCTGAACTTCCATGTCTCTGTCTTTGTCTGATCTGAACAACCAGAGCTCTAACTTCTGAGCTTTCCTGTGACCAGAGCCTCAGACATCGCTGTGCCTTTTCGGTGAAAGCCTTCATGTCAGTGGACCTCTGAGACGCGTGGTTAGAAATCAGCCCAAGCTGCCTTGGCGTGTTTTGCGCCAGGAGGGAGGCACAGGTTGCCAGTGTGAAAGCACAGGCTGTGTCATAGTCACAAGTTACAGCCTTCTCTGCTCCCAAGTCCCCTTCTGCTGATGTGAAAAGAGGTCCCTAACCCAGGACTCCCCAGCCAGTCTGCTGTAGTTGTTGCTGCTGAGTGTGGGCCTGCCCGGGTATTGAGCAGCCGTCTGCGGCCGGGCGGGCCCTGCTGTGGGGAGGCCTCCTCAGGGTATCTGTGTGCCATACAGACAGAACCATTGCCACTCACATGCCACAATGTGAAAAAGGTTTGCAGACAGTGCCATGCCAGGCCACACTGGAGCAAAAGAAAAAGGGAAATCCCTATATACATGTTTTTATATATATATTATATATATATTTTTTAATGGCTGTTTTTTCCAGAACATGAAAATAGTTGGAAAATTTTTGAAGACATGAGTATTAAAACTGACATTATTTTAAATTTAAATATTTTATTTAGACCAAACACATAACTTATAATTTTACCTTTCTGGTTTTAATGGAAGCAAATTTATCAATATTATTTTGTAAATCTACATTTTTTTAAGCTTATTTTCAATTGAGAGAATTGCCATATTTGGCTGTTTCTCTTGACCAAGTGACAGTCCTAAATAATTTTTGCTCACGTTCCACTTACTGATTCTTTTCTTTTAAATAATTAATTAATTAATTAATTAGTCAGGCTGCATCAGGTTTTAGTTGCATCACGCGAGCTTTTCGTTGTGGCATGCCGGCTTCTCTCTAGTTGGAGCATGCAGGCTCTAGAGCACGCAGGCTTAGTTGCCCCGTGGCATGTGGGATCTTAGTTCCCCAACCAGGGATTGAACCCACGTCCCCTACATTGCAGGGCGGATTCTTAACCACTGGACCATCAGGGAAGTCCCTCCACTTACTGATTCTATTTAAAATGTTCATTTTGAAGTATTTATTTTGCTTTTGTGAACATATTGCATCCAAATATTATTGGACTTCTGAGGTTTGGGGGCACTCCCTTGAATTTTGCACTGGGGTGAGTGGCCCACTTGCTTTTAAAAAAAAAACAAAAAACTATTTATTTACTTACTTACCTACCTACCTACTTATTCATTTAGCTGTGCTGGGTCTTAGTTGTGGCATGCAGAATCTTCATTGTGACATGTAGGATCTTTAGTTGGGGCATGTGGGCTCTTAGTTGCGTCATGCATGTGGGATCTAGTTCCCTGATCAGGGATTGAACCTGGGCCCCCTGCATCAAGAGCACAGAGTCTTAGCCACTGGACCACCAGGGAAGTTCTCCCCCTTGCCGTCTGATCCCAGCAGTGTTGGAAGCATTGATGTAACCCGGGGTTCTCAGCCAGGGTGGGTCTGTCCCAGAGACGACATTTGGCCGCAGTTCTGTTTGTCACCGTGGGAGCAAAAGGGAGGTGGGGGGCTGCTACTGACATCCAGTGGGTGGAGGCCAGAAATGCTGCTCAATAGGCCGTGGTGCACGGGAAGCCCCCACAACTACACGTCATGGAGCCCAGCGTGTCATTATGCCCAGCAGTTGAGAAACTGACCTAACCAGTGGAAATTTGGTGTTTTGTTTTTGTCCTGACTGCACGACTAGAAAGTGAACCTCGAGATGCTGGAACTGACCAACGGAGCTCTGGTATTATTCGCCTTCATACAATAAAGCAAATAATAGATCAAGTAAGTTATTAGAAATTGACCCGTTTCATTGTAAGCTGTGAATTTTGTGTTTCTCAGTGGGATGGGTTTGGTTAAACTGAAAGTAGAAGGTAGTTTTTCTAAAGTTATTACTGGTATACCGTAAGTAAATTACTGAGACATTAAAATAATCACTTTCAATGGAACGGTAGTACGTGCCTGAAAAGATGAGCTTTCATTACCACAAAAGAGTATACAGTGTTCACATATGTCGATAGACTTGATACCGCATCAGGACAATTCAGGTTGCACTTTGATATTTATATGTTAGGAATGTGTTGCTACTCACAAGGCCATATCAGGAACATTAAATTATTACACTTATTTTCACTCTCTGCTTGCAAGTATTTGGGCTATCTTAAAAGTGAGCTAGTTAAAACTTTTTTTTAAATTGGACTAGAAATTATATTGCATTAACTTCTGAGTACACCTTTTTCTAATGTGTGCTCCTGAGACATTTTGGAGCACAGTTAAACGTCCATTCCCATTGGAATGTAGTCTCAGCTGTGACTTTCTGAAGGTGATGCTTCTTAGTTACCGTGTCTTGCGTCCTTGTTTATTTTTTTCTTGTGTCTTCAGGATAAACATGCTTTATTGGATGTAACACCAAATGCAGTTGATCGTCTGAATTATGCCCAGTGGTATCCAATTGTAGTGTTCCTTAACCCTGATTCTAAGCAAGGTGTGAAAACAATGAGGATGAGGTTATGTCCAGAATCTAGGAAAAGCGCCAGGAAATTATATGAGCGGTCTCATAAACTTCGTAAAAATAATCACCATCTTTTTACAAGTGAGTATATTAAAGGCCGCCTTTCAGCTTACAGTGTCTATGCAACAATATGTGGGCAAAAATGTTGTGTTGTTCAAATATTAAAACTCATATAACCTTTGCCTGTTATGCTTGTTGTTGTGTTAATGGCTGCTGTTGATTGAAAGAAATGGTTCAGTGCCAAAATAGACATTTCCAGAGGTGTGTCCTCAATACTATCTGTCAGATAACTCAGTAGTGGTGACTGAACTCTAAGCAATGGTTGAGTGAATTCTGACTTTTGCCGTGTTGTAATCATAGAACAATGTTATCTATTTGCAGCTACAATTAATTTAAATTCAATGAATGACGGTTGGTATGGTGCATTGAAAGAAGCAATTCAGCAACAACAGAACCAGTTGGTGTGGGTTTCTGAGGGAAAGGTAAGAAATTTCCTGTTTTTAACCCATTTGATAAATTATATAACTAATCAGAGAAGCCTCTGAGTCACCATTGTTTTCTAATTGGATCAACTTATTAAAGTAATTTGGGGCATTAGCTTTTAGGTTTTTATAATTTGTAAGGGTTATGAAAGTTGTTTTTGATAGTAGAAGATTCTGAAGTTTCTCTCCCCACTGAATTACCATTCAGTGGTATTCTCAGAGAATTCTCAGAGGGTAACTTAAAAGAGCAGGGTTGAGTTCTGACTCTGCCCCTGTCTGACTGAGGAATGACTTTGAACCTGGCTTCTGTTTCTTCCTCTGGAAACAAGGGGAATGGGTGGGCTAGATGAGTGGTCCCCAAAGTGCTGTGCTCAGCATGTGAGATCCAGGACTCGCCCTGAAGAAGAGGCACTCTGAAGGCAAGGAATGGTTGGGGACCACCGTGCTGCAAACCAAGCGCCCTGGAGCAGCACAGTACCCACCAGCATGGTGATGGCTCTGAGAGGTCTGAAGTAAAGGACTTAACTTTGCTACTTTAAGCATTTCCCTAAATCCTTACCTAAGGAATTTTTTTTTCACTCAGCACCTGTTAACATTCTTAAAACGTACTGAAAATGTCAGACAAAGCAATACATCCTTTTGGCTTTGAATTTTGATTTTATAAAGATTAAAATAACTACTTTCTGTTGTTAAGTCTTTCTGGTCTTTTAGCAGTTCTTGATGGGAAAGTCCTGTTTATTTTGTTGGGAGAGATAATAATTTTCTCAAAGTATACAGTTAAAAGAATCTTTTGTTTTAAATGTCTTTTACCTTCAGATCAACACAATATTAATATATTTTAGTTGCTAGGGAAGATTGAGAATATCTGTTCTCTTATTTTGTTTTTTGTATTTCCTTGTCGGCTTGGTTTTTGTTGTGTTTTGCCCCTGCATGGCCCCTCCTTTCCTCTGCCTGGCTATGGCCCCAGGTGCTGTGGCCGTGCATGCTGCATGCTTAGAACCCCCGTGCCCCTCACCCAGAAAACACAACCTCTGCCAAGAAGAGATGTTGAAATGCTGACATCTAGAGGTAGTGTCTGCTGCTCCCACCTGTGGTCCTGTGTCAGAACCATGCCTTTTCTCCTCAGTACCACTCTGGGCGGTGGGCCGTACACATGAGAACCTGAGACCACTTTGAGTAACTGACATATCAGCCGGGACGCTTTATAGACAGAGGCAGGTAGAATAAACTCACTACACCACTTTATACGACACACTGTTACTAATTCTTAACTCTTGTGGCATTTGATTAAAAGGATTACCGTCCTCTCCATACTAATCTTCTATGACAACACAGTTCTGCCAGCAGCCTTGGTCAGGTAGAATGTTAATAGCTTTCACTGGTGATTTTTCTTTTCTTTTTTTTTGCGGTATCACTGGTGATTTTTGAAATAATATTAGTTTATAAATGCACAAGGTATACATGTCTACCTATCTGAGAGGTTTTTTAAATCCACAAATCTTAATTTTCTGTGATTTCTTTGATACTATTGTGTGCTTCCTTTCTTTGCTTGGATTTTAAAATGAAGGTCTAGCTCTCCCAGCTTTTTGTGTGAGGAAAATAGGTCATCTCAATTAATTTTATTAACTTTATTAATAGGTCTAATAGGTCATTTACTATTAGAATAGATTGATGCATTTTGTAAATCAGAAAAAGTGTTACAATTTAAATCGTTTGATTTATGCCCCCCTTCCATTCAAGTATATTTTCTCCAAATAGATTCTTAAACTAAAACCACTTCATTTCACATCGACTCTCCTGAGCTAACTACTTTGATCTGATTGCTAGGAAGAGTTCCTTTTTGCAATTTCTGTGACAGGCTTGTATGTTCCCTATTAAACCAAGAAAAATCATCCGGAGGCTTTCTTAACATGTAAGCATATGTCATTTCTGGTTTAGAGCACTCCTGGTTCTTGCTCACTTCTGCATTTCATACCACTGCAAAAGCTGCATTTCATACCACTGCAAAAGCTGAGCAGGTTAGTGAGTTGAGTTGTTCTTCCCCAGGGCCTTAAATACTTCCCTGGCTGGCTCCTGGGTTATAGTCTTCCAGACCCCGCGAGTCAGAGATCAAAGTAGATAGCAAGAAGGTTTCAAGCCATTGAGATTTCAGTGGGAGAGACTCTGCCGGGAACATAGAGCATAGCCCTAGTGCGCTCACTCTCCAAACCAGGCAGGTGATCTGTTGAAAGCCAGAGTCACGGAAAGCTGGTCTTTCCCATTAAGGGAGGGCTCAGGGTCAGGCTGTTGCAGAGCCAGGATTGGGACTGTGGGGGAAGCACCATTCAGGCGGCTCGAGCCTTGTTTATCCTTCAGTCCATGCCGTCAGAATTCTGGGTTCTGGATCCTCCAGCTCTCGTGCCTCTCTGGGCGCAGGGTCCAGGCATGGTCTTCCAGGACTGTTGTGTGTAATACGGGCACTAGCTTCAAATTAGTATCCATGACAGCCTGTTGACTGCAGCACTGTACTTCCCTTTCCCTCAAATACTTCCGTTCTTTCTGGTCTGCTCAGAAGATAATCAGTGCAGACTGAAGGCTAACTCAGCTCTTAATTGTCTGTAAAAGAGAGTCATAACTGCACTTCCCTCTCTGCATCCATCTGTGAAGAATAATTTTTAAAAGTTCTTAGTTTAATTAGGCAACCAGCACTTAGATGATGCTTTTCCGTTGTGTTTTATAAAGCTCTAGGGCCAAATACCAAGTTTTTTAAGAAGCTGTTTTCTTTAATATATAGATTTTATATATACATAAACTCTTGTTCAGCTTGAACTGTGGCGTTTATTTTCCTGGTTATTCTCACGTGCGCTGTTCTGTCAGTCACTGTGTCTTTGTTTCTGTGAGCTTGGTCTGGCAGCACTCTCCCTCTTCACCCTCCTCTGGGCTGACAAGCTAGTGACTGACTAGGTTTCAAAATCAGAGTGGGGCCAGGGCTCCTTCGCTGTCTTCTGGGGCTTTGTCACGGCCGGCCAGCCGACGTTCCACTCATCCAAGCCCTTCAGATCTCAAAGGATGCTCTGTGTGTCTGCATGTGTGCTTGTACTATCTTCTTGACCTTTCCTCACCAGAAGTTTCAAGAAACAGATGTGATTTCTGCAAAGAAAAGTATCCTTTTCAGTCTCCCTTGTAAAATAAAGGCCATCTCTTAAAGAACTACTGAATAAATTTTTAATTTACTTCTATTTGACCCAGGCGGATGGTGCTACAAGTGATGACCTTGATTTGCATGATGATCGTCTGTCCTACCTGTCAGCCCCAGGTAGTGAATACTCAATGTATAGCACGGACAGTAGACATACTTCTGACTATGAAGATACAGATACAGAAGGCGGGGCCTACACTGATCAAGAACTAGATGAGACTCTTAATGATGAGGTGGGGACTCCCCCGGAGTCTGCCATTACACGGTCCTCTGAGCCTGTCAGAGAGGATTCCTCTGGAATGCATCATGACCACCAGACATATCCTACTTACTCACCACAAGCGCAGCCACAGCCAGTTCATAGAATAGACTCCCCTGGACTTAAGACAGCCTCTCAACAGGTAAGCAGCAAGCATTCAACGTTTTGCAGTTAGAGGTGCATTGTTAAAGTCTAGGATATGGTGATTGAATTAAAAATATATTGTCCTTTCTCCAGATTAAGAATTAATCTTTAATTTCAACTTGAGAATACCAAGGACTTAATTCTAAACTTTGTGTGTTTATCTTAGACAGCAGTATATTGAAATTTAAAAAATTCAGGACATGAGGTCATAGTTTTGTTATTCAGCACACTTAAAATGTATGTCTATCAACCACTATAAATGGAAGTGGGAAGTTAGCAGTAAACAGAAACACTATATTTAAAATATTTTAAACACTTCACAGAAAGCAGAAGCCTCATCTCCAGGCCCTTACCTTTCGCCTGAAACAAACCCAGCATCATCAACCTCTGCTGTTAATCCTAATGTAAACTTAACTAATGTCAGACTGGAGGAGCCCACCCCAGCTCCTTTCACCTCTGACTCACCACAAGCTGATTCTTTAAGAGCACCACGCACTGAGGCAGCTCACATAATGCTAAGAGGTCAAGAGCCATCATTGTCGTCGCATGTAGATCCAGCAAAGGTACCTGTGCTGCAGTGTTGCGCTAATCTGTTGCTCTCCATCAGTCTAGCACATGATTGTGTTTGCTTTGCCCTTTACGTGTTCCTTTTGCTTTTTACTGTGGGCTTATGCCCCATACTGTTTTCAAATCAGTACAAATCATTTCGGTTCTATAATTTGCATGGCTTCCAGTGATATACTGATTATTTTAAAATAGGCCTTTTAATTGGGATTGGTACTTAATATTTTTATTATTTTTTAATGTTTGGCTTTCAGAATCTTCCAGAATTTCTTTCTTTCTTTTTTCTTTTTAAACATCTTTATTGGAGTATAATTGCTTTACAATGTTGTATTAGTTTCTGCTGTATAACAAAGTGAATCAGCTATATGTGTATATATATATATCCCCATATCCCCTCCCTCTTGCGTCTCCCTCCCACCCTCCCTATCCCACCCCTCTAGGTGGTCAGAATTTCTTAATCTATAGTTCAGACCCATTTTAAACTTCTTTATGTTTTATAAATTACGGTGTCCATAAATTTTCTTTTTGATTTTATTTTCAGTGTCCAAATCAAGTGGAATCAACAGTTCAGTGCATTAATTTTCTACTAAACTTAATAATTAAAAAGTTAAAGTATCTTTAACTCACTTTTCATTTAGTATGCTGAAAAGTAAAAGCCCCTACTTGCATTGTAAAGTTTGAGCTTCACTTAAACTGGCTTTCTCCACTAATCTGTTTCTGTCCTGGTAATAAATGGTAGAACATGCCATTTTTACATATTAAACCATAGTTTGTCTTAAAATAGACTAGAATTTGAAACAAGCCTGTGTCCTTATGCGTGGATTTTTTATACAGGTATATAGGAAGGATCCCTATCCTGAGGAAGTGATGAGACAGAACCATGTTTTGAAGCAGCCAGCTGTTGCTCACCCAGGGCAGAGGCTAGACAAGGAGCCCAGTCTGAGCTATGAGCCGCAGCCCCCATACGCAGAGAGACAGGCCAGCAGGGACCTGGAGCAGCCTGCCTACAGATATGACTCCTCAAACTACACGGACCAGTTTCCTCGAAACTACGACCATCGTCTGCGCTATGACGACCGCATCCCTGCGTATGAGGAGCAGTGGTCCTATTATGATGACAAACAGCCGTACCAGCCCCGGCCTTCTTTTGATAATCAGCACCCGCGAGACCTGGACTCCAGACAGCATCCCGAGGAGTCCTCAGAACGAGGGTATTTCCCACGTTTCGAGGAGCCAACCCCTCTGTCCTATGAAAGCCGACCGCGCTACGACCCGCCACTCAGGACCTCCACCCTGCGGCACGAAGAGCAGCCCGCTCCTGGGTTTGACGTGCATGGGAGGTACAGGCCAGACGCGCAGCCCTACTCCTCCACAGGCCCCAAGGCGTCCGAGCCTAAGCAGTATTTTGACCAGTACTCACGGAGTTATGAGCAGGTCCCGCCCCAAGGCTTCACCTCCAAAGCAGGCCCGGGCCACTACGAGCCTCTCCACGGTGCTGCCCTTGTCCCGCCTCAGCACAAGCCGGAAGTGCCGCCCGCAAGTACCAAACCACTGCCTCCACCCCCAGCTCTGGTCGAGGAAGAGGAAGACCCAGCGATGAAGCCACAGTCAGTGCTCACCAGAGTGAAAATGTTTGAAAACAAAAGGTCTGCATCAGTGGAGAGCAAGAAGGATGAAAACCATAACTCTGGTTTCAAGGTAAATACGTGATTGTGTCTCCTGCCTCACGTTCAGAGCACATTCAGTGACTGTTGTGCGTAACGCTTCATAATGTTCCCTCCCCCTTAAACGAAGCCTGTTTTCTCATGATCTCTCCCTGAGGCTCGTGTGTCTTATTTTTCTGCAGCCTCCAGAGGTCACGTCTAAACCTGCAGGTGCTCCCGTCCTAGGTCCTAAAGCCCCGGCTCAGAATCAGCTCATTGAACACGACAGAACACTGCACAGGTGGGTGCTTTGCAGGCTTGTGGCCTACAACTGACTGAGAGTGTGGCCCTCTTACTAGAGAGGAGGCAGGGAAGGCAGAGGTCTCCCTTGTCCTTAGGTGAACTCCTCCAGCTTTTGCAGTTAAAACAGTGGTCCTAGAAGAAAAAGTAAACAGCTTTATGTATTATACCTTCTGTAACACATCTTTATTATTCTTTCAGTTAACAAATCTTTCAAACACATATTTCTCTAGCAAATGGCTAAAGTACAGTTTTTAAAGCCCTAATTACTTTTGGACTGTGTTTTTTAGTTTAATAGTGCTTTTGGACATGCAAACTGTTAGTTTTTAGGGGTGAGGAAACAGACTCAGATAGCTATGAGATAACTAAACTTAATCCTTTAGAAAGCGCCAGGAGGGATGAAGCTGAGGCTGACAGGAGTTGCTGGGAGAGGAACCCGCCAGCTGTGCTCTTAGCTGTGGCCTGATTTGGCTGCTGCTAAGTTGATGGGCTGCATTTGAATACAGTTCTTTGGCCTAATATGTTTCATTCGCTTATATTTGTGCTTGTAATAAAGAGGAACTACTGTCTAACATGTACATTTTCCTCTGATTTTAATGTCTGTTGCTCTTCATGAAAATGTAAACTACTGTGATGTCTCCTTTAGCTGGGATCACTAGCAAATAAGCTCTTCTACACAGAGTAAACATGTACTAACTGAAAGCTTAGCCCCCCCTTCTTGGTGTGAAACGTATTTAAGTTTATCCATTTTTGATGCGGAGTTTCTGAAATTTGCTAACTAGGGCCTATGTAACAGTGCCTTAATTTGCTGATAATGTACTTTCTTTGCCACGTGCTTCCTGTGTCCTCTGGAACTTTGGACATGTCGAGCTCTTTCCTTATATGAGGATCATTTATTGATCCTGCTGTAAAGTTCTTCAGCTCTCGGTTTTTATTGTTGCTGACGATGATGGTGCATGTACTTGAGGAAGCCCTCCACTGTCTGGCTTACTTTTCTTTTTCTGATGAGCTGCTTCTAACGAGGTCACTATCAAGCTTAATAGATAGGTTGTGTTTAGGACTCACGGGCCAGGAGAGTGTTGCCATCGAGTATAATGTATGAGGACACGGGACTGGGAATGTCCACCTTGACTGCTGCACTGCTCAGCCAGATCCTGAGTAACCACAGCAGTCAGTGGAAGGTTAAGGTGAAACTTACGTATTCCATTTTATTTGCCAAATTAACTTCTCAAAAGTTATTTCATTTATCATTCATTATCAGGATCCCCGAACCGCAAAAACCTCAAATGAAGCCGCCTGAAGACATTGTTCGGTCAAATCATTATGATCCTGAGGAAGATGAAGAATACTATCGAAAACAGCTCTCCTACTTTGATCGAAGAAGTTTTGAGAGCAAGCCTTCTGCACATGTCCCTGCCAGCCACCTCTCAGAGCCCGCCAAGCCGGTTCATTCTCAGAGTCAGCCACAGTTTTCTAGTTACTCTTCCAAGTGAGTTATTTTGTTTAAGACTTACCTTTTAAAAATAAGATGAAACATAAAGTGCAGTTAATCACACAAAGTTCAGTGTGTGTGTGCGCGTGCGCGCGCGCGTGTGTGTGTGTGTATTGTTTTGTTTTTTGGCCTTGCTGCTTGGCATGCGAGATTTTAGTTCCCTGACCAGGGATCAAACCCTTGCCCCTGCAGTGGAAGTGCAGAGTCCTAACCACTGGACTGCCAGGGAAGTCCTAAGTTCAGTATATTTTGAAGGAAAATAGTTAGCTATGTAATACATGACTTCTGTAGGCTCTTAGCATTTCAGCAGTGTGTGTTCTATCTAGCTCTGGGATGTGTGTTTTTTGTTCTTAAACTCTAGCGTCAGCTATGTAAATTTTTTGCATTAAAAATATGTTAAAATCAAAGGATTTTGAAATCAAAGCGCTTTGAGGTAAGAGAGGATAAACGGTTAAGACCCTGATTTTTAAGAGTCTCTCCCTTCTGTGCAGCACACGTTCTCATCCTTCTCTTCTGTTTGTTTTTTAAAAATAAAAGTAGGGTTAGGGCTTCCGTGGTGGCGCAGTGGTTGAGAGTCCACCTGCCGATGCAGGGGACACGGGTTCGTGCCCCGGTCCGGGAGGATCCCACATGCCACGGAGCGGCTGGGCCCTTGAGCCATGGCCGCTGAGCCTGCGTGTCCGGAGCCTGTGCTCCACAATGGGAGAGGCCACAACAGTGAGAGGCCTGCGTACCGGAAAAAAAAAAAAAAAAAGTAGGGTTGTGTTGGGGAGTGACATTGAGGGACGATACTAAAGAGTTTTTAAAAATTTTTTTCCAAGTCAAGAGAAAACTTGTCGTTTATTATTGTTTGAGCTTGAGGAGACTTTAGAGATTTCTGGTCTAGCTGTAAACATGAGGAACCCAAGCTCCAGCGAGGGGCCGTGACAGGGGCAGAGCTAGGAGTGAGCCCCAGGTTCCTGCTGTCTTTTTCCTGTCTGTGCTGCTCCCTTCTGTTTGCTTGTCTACTGGGTTTTTTGGTTTTCTTTCTTGTGTGTTTTGTTGGGGTACAAACTACAAACCCACATGTGCCCGTGTGAGTTTGTATCCCGTTCTGGTTCTGCCACTGGTTGAGCCCTGACTAATGGTGAATTTGGTTCTGAGAGTGGAGTATAAACACACACAGGCACAGGTGGGTTCATACTTGAGCAGAACAGGCCCACAGAATGGAAGTAGATGTGGATTTATTACAAGGGATTCGTTTACACAGTTGTGGGGCCAGGCTGAGCAAGTCCTAAGTCTGCAGGGCAGGAAGGGAAATGCCTAGTGGTCTCGGAGCTCAGGGAAGCTGTTAACTCCTCTTGAGAAGGGCCCATCTAGATAATCTCCCTAGGGATACCCGTATTAGTGTTTGAGTGAATAACTGGGACTGTATTTCTGCGTAGCCAAGACGAGACATTAAAAAGCAACCACAGGGCTTCCCTGGTGGCACAGTGGTAGAGAGTCCGCCTGCCAATGCAGGGGACACGGGTTCGTGCCCCGGTCCGGGAAGATCCCACATGCCGCAGAGCGGCTGGGCCCGTGAGCCACGGCCGCTGAGCCTGCGCATCCGGAGCCTGTGTGCTCCGCAACGGGAGAGGCCACAACAGTGAGAGGCCCGCGTGCTGCAAAAAAAAAAAAGCAACCACAAATCACTTTTGTGCCTAAGTTTAAAATCATGAAGATTTTTACTGAATTAGATGCTTCGGACTGTCTGAACATATCATTTGTCACTTGCTGATCAGTGAAAATTCTTTTAGAATATACTTTAAAACCTCTAATATTAAAACTTAAAAGCCTACTTAAAAAAATTATTTATTTATGGCTGTATTGGGTCATCGTTGCTGCGCGCGAGCTCTCTCTAGTTGCGGCGAGCGGGGGCTACTCTTTATTGCAGTGCGTCGGCTTCTCATTGCGGTGGTTTCTCTTGTTGCGGAGCACAGGCTCTAGGTGCGCGGGCTCAGTAGTTGTGGATTGCAGGGTCTAGAGCACAGACTCAGTAGTTGTGGTGCACGGGCTTAGTTGCTCCGTGGCATGTGGGCTCTTCCCGGACCAGGGCTCGGACCCGTGTCCCCTGCATTTGCAGGCGGATTCTTAACCACTGCACCACCAGGGAAGTCCCTAAAAACCTACTTTCAATTACCACTTGCCTTCTAAGACATCATTTAAAGTGAAGATTTAAAACCTTTTCCACTGTTATCCATTTAAATCTTTGTCTACGGAAGAAAGCAGTTTATGAGAAACACAGCTGCGAACTGTGAGTGGTGCAGTTCGGGCTCTGTTTGAAGCAGACAGTCTTGCACGAGTGTTGTGAGCCTCCCCTAACACAAGCCTAGAGAGGTGCCCAGTGCATCTGGAGAGAGTCCAGACCAGGATGAGCTGGGCGTGGAGCCTGAGAAGCTCACCTTCCATGAGATGGAAGGGCGTCACCACTTTTACTGAAGCTGTTTAAACATATTCATTCCTCTCAGAAGGGAGTCCAGTTTAAAGAGAGATTTTATTTATCCTTTTACATACTTGGTAAATAGAATACAGCCTTAACAGGATACATTTAGGTCTAAAAAGTAAATTAAAAGTTTTGCTAGGGAATCAGATGACAAGGTATTTTTTGGTTTTGTGTGAATCTTGTTCTCTGGAGAGAAGACTCAGTAATATATCTATGACGTATAGTTTTCAGACATGGTCTAGAACACTGCCGAGCACTTGGCGGTGGAGGGGCTCAGTCATTCCATGTGGAGTGACCAAGGCTCAGCACAAGCCCCGGCGCACTCCTCCTCACGTCCACAGCCCTGGGAGGAACCAGTGTTTGCTGGGCAGAGGTCCCATGAGAAAGAGATCATGTCTGTCTCTGTAGATTCACTGCGGACTCGGTTTGATATTACTGTTTACTGTTGGTAGTGTTATGGGGTGAGAAAGTCTAACTTGAGATGGATACTAGGATGCCTTTCCTTCCTTTGTATATGAAAGTAATGCTGCATTTTCCCATATAATAAGGTTTTTTTAAAAAAATAATTTTTGGCTGCGTTGGGTCTTCCTTGCTGCATGCGGGCTTTCTCTATTTGCGGCGAGTGGGGGCTACTCTTTGTTACGGTGCGTGGGCTTCTCATTGCCGTCTTGTTGCAGAGCATGGGCTCCAGGTGCGTGGGCTTCAGTGGTTCTGGCTCGCGGGCTCTAGAGCACAGGCTCAGTCATTGTGGCTCACAGGCTTAGTTGCTCCACGGCATGTGGGATCTTCCCGGGCCAGGGCTCGAACCCATGTCCCCTGCATTGGCAGGCGGATTCTTAACCACTGAACCACCAGGGAAGCCCTCCCATATAGGTTTTTAATGGTTAGAGAGTTGGAAAGGAGACTCGAGTGTCCTAGAAGATGACTCAGCAGGAAGTTGTTTCTATGCCTTCCCTTTCTAATGCTGTTTTACTCTTTTGCCCAATTAATACAACTTTAATAATTGGAAAATAGTTTAAAATATGGGGCCCTCTTTGTCTTACATTTCAAAACTATTTACTGTTTGTCACCAATAGATTGCCTACAGGCCTTATTCTCTAAAGTAAAACATAGAAATAACAAAGTTACCGTCTTCCAGATAATGCGTGCTTTTGTTCCACTTAAAAGCACACCTTAAAAATGGAGGGAATTAGAGCAGGGAGAAGTCTTTGATAGCACAGGATAAGTGCCCCAGAAGCAGGTAGCTGTCACCCAGTCTCACAGTCTGTTGAGCCACATTGATGCTGGAGAGGTGAGGAGACAGCAGCCCTGACATCACCTCCAAAGCAAGTTAGGAGTTGCCAGGATTCCAGGCCAGGGCTAGAAGAGCAGGCTCCATCTGGGTCTGTGCACGTGCTGCAGCTCAGAGATTGAGTTGTCTCCTTCAGGGCATCTAATGTGATTTCTGTCACTGGAATATCTACCTCTGAAGACGCAGCCTACCGTGAGACTTCCAGGTCTCAAGATAAATGTTGGTGGTTTTCAGCTTACAGGAATTAAGCATAAGATTAGCGTTAGGTGGTTTTGTGTGCATGTAGCATTATTAGATGAGAGAGGTGGAGACCAAGGGAGTCAGCGTGGCAGCTCTGCCCACCTCGGGGCTCAACGTCAGGCTCGGAAGGAGCACGTGTTGATCGTGTATCCGTACCGTGCTAGCTGTGGTGCTGCATCACTTCTGTGTTTTCACTCTGGACTTCTGTGCCTAGCCCCCTTTCTTTCAACAGAGCACTCACCCCCACTTCTTCAGAACCCGCTGCTTTATTTCATTTCTTTGTTCAGCACCAGGAGTGGGCAGCGGGCCAAGGAGTGAAGCTTAGCCACACTGCTGCCCACCAGAGCCCCATGTGTGTGGAGGGTGGGCGGGCGGGGCCTAGCTGCGTTCCACGTCTCCACCGGCTGCTGGTGTCCCGAGCTAAATGAGAGCCAGTGGTGGTTTCCTTTATAGACTGAAGTATGCTGAAATGGTGGATGTGTGTTTTTTGGTTGATGCTTTAAAATGACATTTGAGTTCTGTTTGCTGCAAACTTAGATTGATCGTTTTCTTTAATTTTTCTGTTGCGCTTGCTTTGCCATCACATAGATTTCTTGGCTCTTATACTAGCTCTGACTACTTGGAAAGGAGCTTCATGTGGTAAGACGGGGCACTGGTGTGAGGCTGTGACGTGAGGGTCCCTCGCTGTGGCACTGGCATTACGCGCACTTGCAGGTGTTAACGTCGTCTTCAGTGCTTAGTCCAGACACCCAAAATGAGATAATGGCGCGGCTTTAAAGCTGATCATGACTAGACTCCGCGACAGTAGTCTTCTGTGAAAGTACATTCCAAGCGTCTGTGTGACTGCGTGTGCACGTAAAGCCAGTGTACAGCTTTGGCTCTACAGAGCTCAGAGGGCAGTGTTGCAATTATGGGTCCTGTTTTAAAGATTTCTTTTGTGTGAATTTTACGTGTTCTATATTAACAATTGGCAATCTGAAAAAATAAGCATACATTCACAATTTGATTTAAATGAGCCTTAAAAATCAAGCAGTATTTGCTGCTCTAGCAATTGCTAAACAAAAAATGGATCTGGTAAATCCAGGATAAATTTTGAAGTAAAAAAAAGGTGCAGTGTTACTGGAACACAGCAGTACCCTTTGATTTACAAGCTGTTTTTGGCTGCTTTGGGGCAGAGTTTGAATAGCTGTGACAGAGGCCGTATGGCCAAGAAGCTGATAGCATTTCTTGTCAGCCCTTGACTAAGGGCTTGCCAGCCCCTGGCCCGTGACGTCACCTTCTGTGGTGCCTAGCCTGCACCAGAAGCTGGTGCTTCATGCCTTCTTAGGCACTACACCAGAAGGGGATCTAATGAGGATTTGGGCCAATAAATATTTTTCAGAATATTTGGACAACTTCATTAAACCTACCAGCCATTACTATTTTTTGTAGACCACAGTGTTGAATAGTACAAGTATACCCCGAATTCCATCTGCCTTTTGGTTGCCGTCTTTTGGATGCTTTACTAATATTCTTAAAATACCTGTGCTGCCTTTACACCTCTTGTGCTGGTGACTGGTTGGACTTGTTTGTGTGTTTTGGTAGAGTACCCACACTCATAAGGGTAAACTGTGAAATTCTCAAAAAAAAACCCTCAGGGATACTTAGAAGAAGGGGAACTTGCTTTGTGAATGTGGATCCGTCTGTAGGTGTTGGCATTTCCTCATTTTTCCACAGGGGGAAGTCTGCTGAGGCTGAAGCTGTGGACAGGCCGTTTGGGGAGAAGCGCTATGACCCACTGCAGGCCACACCACCCCCTCCGCCGCCGCCCGCCCAGTACAGCCAGGCCGCCCAGCCCGGCCCCAGCACCACCCTCAGCCTCCACTCACACACCAAGGGGACACTCGGCGAAGGTAGGCGGCTCAGGAGTTGGCAGGACCACTGTAATAGACTCACACTTACAAGATGAAAAGTACGTGCTAGAAACCTCTGGGCTGAGAACAGCGAAAAATAAGGGGCTTTGTTAAAAGTACCTCTTCTTTTTTATGATAATGACAGTTATATCGGACAAGCCTTTTAGCTAAATAGATTTTAACTTGCCTCCTTAACATAGCTTAATTTCTGAAAGTAGTTTTTGTTTACCAGTATGCCCAAAACTAAATGTTTGAATGGTGGTTCGTAAAAATTATGGTGATGTCCGTCTTCGCATGTGGATATAGGGCGGCCGTAGAGTTTCACATAATACGTGTCCCTGAGCACCTCGTCTTTGCATTTGTGTTCTGTGGCGGAGGCTCATCAAGATAGATCCCATCAGCTCCAGAGCGCTCACCTCAGGGTGGCGTCCCTGCGTGTGCACCCACGTCTTCTCCTTCACATCTCTGAGCAGTAACTGCCTCTCTTCCCGGGCCACTGGCCCAGCTCCTCTCCCCGCTCTCCTGCTTCCTTCATCTTCCTCTCCCCTTCCCCATAATCCTTCCCTTTGCCTTCCAGTAAGTGCCACTGCCTCATGCCACCTTCCCAGCTCCACAGCCATTAGACGTCCTGGAAGGGACTGTTGCCTCCACCCTCCCAACCAACATCTCTCTTCTCATTTGGTGCTTTCAAAGGATACACCACAGTTCACCCATCTCCTGGTGATGTTTTGCTCCTAGAGACAGTGCTCCTCTGTATTTATGTAGGAGTCCAATCCCAGGGGTATAATTTGATATTACTTTATGTTAGGATTTTCTTTACACACTATCATGTCTGCCGATAAAGTTTAAACTTTTACTCTCCAAACCTTATGCCATTTTTGCACTGGCTGAGACATCATAGTAAAATGTTGAGTTGAAATGATGGTGGCAGACATCTTTTGCTAGTTCCCCATTGTGGGGAGAAACGATTGAATGTTTCACCGTTACGATGTTAGCTGTAGGGGTTTTTGTAGGTGCCTTTTATTATGTGTAGAATATTCCCTTCTAGTCCTAGTTTGCTGAAAGCATTTTGTCAACTGTTTTTTTCTTGTATGTACATTGTCCCTCAGTATCCGCAGGGGACTGATCCCAGGACCCCACCACCACCACCACTTCACCCCCATCCCACCACGCACACTGAAATCTGCGGATACACACGTCCCCTGTGTAACTGGTGTAGTACAGTCGACCCTCTGTGTCCATGGGCTCTGCATCCGCAGATACAGAGGGCCAAACGCACGAAGACGATCCTAAGATTTGTCTCCTTCATTTTGTTTCTGTAATAAGTTATCTTACTATGTTCACAAGGAGCTTTGGTTTATAATTTCCTTATAATGTCCTTGTCTGGTTTTGGTATCAAAGTTGTGCTAGAGTCATGAAAGAGAGCTGGGACGTGTTCCCTCTTTCTCTCATTTCTGGAAGAGTTTGTTATAGCACTGATATGATTTTTTCCTTAATTATTTCATAGAATTCAGTTGGTGCTATTTTGCACTGCCACCAGCGGTACAGAGGGTCCCTGACTTATGACGGTTTGACTTTACATGGTGCAGAAGCGATGCACATTCACTAGAAACTACTTCGAATTTCGATCTTTTCTCAGGTTAGCAATAAGCAATACAATCTCTCGTGAAGCTGGGCAGCGGCTGTGAGAAGAGCCCCCAGTCAGACGCTGCATCACGGGGGTGAATAACTGACACACTTTGAACTGTCCTGGACCCAGAGAGCCAGTCTTGTTTTTTACTTACAGGACAGTATTCAATAGATCACATGAGATATTTAACACTTTATTATAATATTTTGTGTTAGATGATCTTGCCCAACTGTAGGCTAGTGAGAGTATTCTGAGCACGTTCAGGGAGACTGGGCTGAGCTACGATTCTGGTAGGTCCCGTGTATTAAGCACATTTTTTACTTTGAACCTCCCCTGGGAAGTCGAGGAAGATCTGTACATGGAAATTTCTGTTATTCCACATCTTTGCCAATGCTTGGCATTATCAGACTTGTAAGTTTTGCCAATTTAATGGATGTGAAATGATGTTTTTTGTTTTTGTTTTGCATTTTCCTAATTAATAGTGATGTTGAGTATCTTATTGTATGATTACTGGTTAGTCTAGTCTTCACTTGCGTTTTTGCTTGTTCAGGTCTTTGCCTATTTTCCTGTTGGTTGATTCTTTCTTATGGATGTATAGGTATTCTTCATAGGTTTTGGATCCTAATTTTTTTTAAAATCAGTTATATGTGTTGTACATAGCTTCTGCCAATCTGTGACTTTTCTTTTTTAACTTTAATTATGGTGAGTTTTGTAGTACTGATTTTTTTTTTTTTTAACATGGCCAGTTTTGTCATTCTGTTTCTAATTTATTGTGGACACTGGAGCGGGGTCACTCTGATGCCAGTCTCTGGAGGCCAGGACTCCCAGCCACATGACCCTGACTCCAGGCAGCAGGTACATGAACACTGTCCCAGGTGTCCCTGCTACCTCCTGGCCCCTCAGCATCACACACAGCCACCAGGGGTCAAGAGTGTCCTCAGACTGCTGACCCAGACCCAGTCAGTCATTGACTCTGACACCAGGACAGGTTAAGATGAGAGGGACATCAGATGACTGTTAGAACTTGCGTCAGGAAGGGCGTTTTGGTTTTTGTTTTCTGTATGGATGAAAAGTTGTTTCAAGGTTTATTCCTAAAAACTTAGTTTAACATGGTCACCACGGTCTCCCACAGAATCACTTGTTGATAACTTTCATGAATGAATTACTCATCTGGATAGATTTTATTCTTGACCCATTATAATATCTTTTCCATCTCACAAACCATTACAGTCAGTTAGAGATGGGTTTGTAATGCTTTTTTTGTTCAAGCCACCGAATGTACTTTATTGTTTTTCTTATTGAAGTATAGTTGACTTATAATATTAGTTTTGATGTACAACATAGTATTCAGTAGCTGTTTTCAGGAAGTTTTTGAAATACTTATATGTGTGTGTTTTACAGGTAATTCCATGTCATTGGATTTTCAGAGCTCTTTAGTGTCCAAACCAGACCCACCTCCATCTCAGAATAAGCCAGCAGCTTACAGACCAGCCAACCGAGAAGACGCTGCCCAGTCTGCTTTCTATCCCCAGAAAAGTTTCCCAGATAAAGCCCCAGCTAACGGGGCCGAACAGACTCAGAAAACGATCACTCCAGCATACAATCGATTCACACCAAAACCATATACAAGTTCTGCGCGGCCATTTGAACGCAAGTTTGAAAGTCCTAAATTCAGTCACAATCTCCTGACGAGCGAAACTGCACATAAACCTGACTTGTCTTCCAAAGCCCCCACTTCTCCGAAAACTCTGGTGAAAGCACACAGTTCCACGCAGCCTCCGGAGTTTGACAGTGGAGTTGAGACGTTCTCTGTCCACACAGATAATAAGCCTAAATATCAAGTAAACAGTATCAGCACAGGGCCTAAAGCTGTGCCCGTGAGGTAAGACTTTTTCTTGGCCTGGTGATGTCTCTCACATGAGTTGGGTGTAGTTTTGGGAACCTGACTGATGATTTCAACTCAAACTTTAAGCTGAATGGTGCTGTCCAAAATGTTGGAATGACTAAAGGTTCTGCAAGAGGCACTAAAGCTGGTGCTCATTATCTCCATTGTGTAAGAACCCAGGCTGAGAGGCACTGTATTTCACTCAGGGTCACACAGCCATGCTCAGGGAGCCTAGACCCAGCCACTGGTCTGACTTCTGACCTCAGAGCCAGACTCCTAACCAGCCCTGGCTTCCCATGACCTCTGACCTCCAGCTGGGGCGGCACGTTTGGAGAATATCTCAAAAATAATAGAGTATCTGTATTCCTCATCCACTGTTTATTCAGCAGTGAGTTTGAAAAGAAGATGTAATAACCTCAAAATGGTTGTTTAAAAAAGAGCTTTCTTAATAGTTTTGGTCAGATGGCTGAGCAAATGAGATGAACCCAGCCTGCCTGGAGCCACACTCCCTACACCCCTCCCCTCATCTGCACAGTGACCGACAAGACCCGTGCTGGCCATGCAGAAACCTCCCTAAGCCACTGACGCAGAAAGTACTCGCGGGCCACCGGCAGGCTGCCTCCCGAGCGGAAGGACAGGCCAGCCAGGGGATGTGGAGGAGCGGCCCCCTCACAGGGGCCCCGCGGTACCATTGCCCCGGGGAGCCCATGCCCACCGCTCTGGCCACGGAGGAGTGAAGCCGCAGCTCCCTGCACTCACTTTCATTTTGTTGGCCCATCTTTCTGCTCACCTTTAGTCCTGGCTCAAAATTTTGCTTCAAGAAGTCCTGAGGGGAAAAAAAAAGGAAGTCCTGAGAGCCTGCACTTTTGAAGGAGATTTGGTACCACATCCCCTCTGCCTCAGGCGTCTTTGTGTGAACCGCGTGAATGGACCATCTCCTCTCCATGAGCGATTGCCCACACCGGAGTCTTTATTACCTCATGGAATTGGGCGTCTGTGCTTAGGGAGTGCGGAGGGAAGGCCATAGTATGCACACCAGAAATCCTCAGGAGAGAGCGAGCCTAATTAGTGTATTTTATCAGGTCTAAGATGCCATCAGTTGTGAGATGCACCACTGTCTTACGTATCACTAAGAAGGAAAAAACATGCTACCAATTAAACCATGATGTGCCATCAGTTTTAAAACACCAGTTTCATGGCTGTAAAATATTGGGTGAGCACTGTATCAGGCCTTACATGTTCTGATCGCAAAAAATCAGTAATGAAGGAAACGTGACTATTACCTTTAAAAATGACATTGACTTCTCGAGGAAGAATATGCTTAGTTATCCCTGTGAGTAAAGTCTGTCAGTCACTGAAAACTTATGAAAGTAAGTAACTGCTTGATTATATGGAGAGAGAAAGAGAATGAAACCACCGACTAGACTAGCAGTGAAAGTGCCTGTATGTGACTAGGAATGTACTCATTGGCCATTTCTGAACTCTCAGTCCCTCAGCTGTAGAAGAGGATGAAGATGAGGATGGTCACACTGTGGTGGCCACCGCCCGCGGCGTATTTAACAGCAACGGCGGGGTGCTGAGCTCCATAGAGACCGGCGTTAGTATCATTATCCCACAAGGAGCCATTCCTGAGGGAGTCGAGCAGGAAATCTATTTCAAGGTCTGCCGAGACAACAGCATCCTCCCGCCTTTGGATAAGGAGAAAGGTGAGTGTGTGATTTCCTGCTTAGTTTCAGTAACTCGAGTTGCCCTGTGTGCTTTTCAAAGCTTATTGTGCTCAGTAGACAGGATACCCTAGACCTCTGTTCTCCCCCCACCCTGGCTGCCCTCAAGTTCCTTCTACAAGGGAGGGCCTCTCTAATGAGCACTGTGGAGAGGGGAGCCTGTGCTACCTTCACTGTGACGGTGACAATAGGGGATGGGTCATTGGGCACTCCTGTACCTGCCAGCCAGTCGCCAGTCTTAGCCGACCTCACCAGATTTTTGTCTTTGAGTCGTTCCTTCCTGCCTTGCAGCTCTAGAGATGAATTAGGTAACACCCACTCCAAAGGCCTTGCTCTGTGCTGCCACCTGCTGGTGGAATGCAAGGCTCTCGGGTCAGATCTTCCTCACTGCGCAGACCTAGCACAAGTAAACACGCTGCAGAGGAGGAAGCATCCCCATCGGCTGTCGCGGTGTGTGTTTCTGAGCTGCTTCAGGAATCTAGGAATGCTCTTATTTTTCACAGTCTTCCAGATCTGTCAGGATGAAATGATAATGAACCATGTTGCAACGTCTTTTAGAATATTTTAGCAGTGCTTTGCTTCCTTAAATACATTATTTTAGCTCATTTTCGTACATTTTGCCAGAATACTAACATGTTGGCCCTCCTGCGTGAATCTCTTAAACCACGTCTGTAGCAAATACAACATTAAAAACACAAGATATAAGTAACATTTGTAAAATGTTTGAGTATGTCTTATACCATAAGAATGCTGTGATTGAATGAAGTAGCCACCAGCAACGTTGTGCTGTTTAGCACTTGAATTGTGGCTGTTTTAATTGAAACGGGCTAGAAGTGTAAAATACACACCAGCTTCAAAGATTCAGTATATTGCTCACATGTTGAAATAATGTTTTGGATATATTGGGTTATATAAAATATTAAAATTGACTTCAACTGTTCCTTTTTAATGTGGCTACTGGAAAATATTAAGTTACATCTGTGGCTCCTGTTACATTTTTCTTGGTCAGTGCTACTACAGAGAACTAACCCTCTTTGGCTTTAAAGCATATGGTTAGAAGGAGGGTGAGGAGGATGTGGGTCTAGAAGGAAGCCAGCCATCTAACCTCTCTCCCCCCGCCCCAGGTGAGACCCTGCTGAGCCCCTTAGTGATGTGCGGGCCCCATGGCCTCAAGTTCCTGAAGCCCGTGGAGCTGCGCTTACCACACTGTGCGTCCATGACTCCTGACGGTTGGTCTTTTGCTCTAAAATCATCCGACTCCTCGTCGGGTATGCTGTCTTCACTCTGTCCTTTGGGGGCTTTGGGTACTGTCGTTGATTGACCCGTGGGCTGATGGAGCTACCCGTGCTGTCTGTGCACAGATCCTCCCTCTGTTCCTGTGGCCTTGTAGGCATCACCAGTGTTTTGGAGTTTATTTGTGGTACATATATTGTAAATGAAAACTGAAAGGTAGAGAAGCTTCTGCCTTGTAAACATTGATGATTTGGCCAAAGGTTGACTGTTTCTTGATGTTCAACAAAATTATTCTGTCAAAATTTTTAAGATGAGGTGGAAGAATTGATATTGTCCTGCATATATATGCATTTTCATCTTTATACTAAAATGATTTGATTCCTTTATGTAATAATTTCTATTTTTGGTTACTATTTCTCAGTCTACAAAGTATATATATATATACTTTGTAGGGGTGTGTGTGTGTGTGTGTATACACACACACACTAGAGAAACTTGAAAGATAAAAGACCTTACACTGTGATCATACTTGGCCATGGTTTTTCCATGTAAAACTCAAAATAACTTCTGTAATACACTTTTAAAATGGCTTATTGCTGTCAAGATCATAATTTCAAAGCTTCCATTGCATTTTCACATTTCTCACTTCCTTGGGTGACTAAGTCAGTTAGACTAAAGTCAGAACTTTCTATATTTATGGCACAGAACACTTTAATTGAACCTGATGTAGAAAAAAAGAATTTAAAGTTCTTCTGAATTTTTGATAAATCAGATGAGCATTATACAGTTTTAGTTTGGTACAGTATGAAATAGAGTTTTATGGTGTAAAGAACATATTTTAATATTACCCAACATAAAATATTACATATATTCATTCACAACTACCCCATTTTCTGGGAAAAGTTCTTCAGGAACTCCACTGAGAAACATTTTATTAGCCTAGTTTGAACTAATGAATTAAAATTAATAAAACTGCATTTAAAACATATATTCCAAAAGTCAGGTTTTAGTGTGGGCTGTGATCGTCCTCTAACCCAAAATTAGGTTGAGGGTCCTTAAAGTAACTATGTTGTTACTTGTTTTATAAGCGATTTTTTTTCCAGATACGAAAAAAATCAGTATGCTTCGTATAATTTGTTTTGTGCCACAGAACATGTTATTTTGTTAGATTGAAACAACTTACTTTTTCCTGTGTTAAATTTGAGTATGTACACCTAGAAGAGAAATGTAATTTTATGTAATTCTGTGTGGCTTCGGAATGCTTTTGCTACTATAAATTTCTGTTTTAAAAAGTCAAGGTAGATTTTGATAGCTACTGACTTAATTCCAAGAAGCATTTATTAGTATATTGGAAAGAATTGTGAACCTAAAGTTTTTCCCAAGAGTTGTCGTAACTATCTCATTGCCTGAACAATTTATCTGCAGTATGGCACAAGCCCACATGTACCTGTGAAGTTAAACCCCTCTGTTTTAAACTGCTGAGCCCACCATGACTCAGATGTTGCTTAGGTAACGGACAGCTTACAGTCTGCAGTGCTTCTCAGCCTTGGCCCTGTGGGGTGTTTAGCAGCCTCCCTGGCCTCCACCCGCTAGATGCCAGTTGTGACAAGCAAAATTGCCTCCAGACATTGTCCCCTGAGGGGCAGAACTGCTCCTGGTGGAGAACTGTTGCTTTACAGGCAGCAGCTTTGACTGTCACTTACCATGGACACAAGAGGTGTATGGCTGTCCCAGCCTTCTTTACGTTGAGTCCACTGCCAGGGCTCCTTAGCTGTAGCTGCAAATCTCAAATCACCTGGTTAAAAGCTGGTTAAAAACTCCAAAGCCCAGGCCCTGCTTCAGTCTTACTCAGTTCAATGACTTTGGAAGCATCATGAATGGTTTTGTTGTACAGCAGGATCAGGGCTAAGAATCTCTGGCCCAGTCTCAATGATTTTTTTTTTTTTTTTTGTAAAGGGGAGGAGGCTCCTTAACCGAATTCTGCAGTGTTGAGGGTTTCATTTGGTCTGTCAAGTGTGAGAAATGTGTTCTCATACTCAGCTCAAATGGGGTAATCATATAATTATTGTCTAAACTTTTGAGAGTGAAAGAAGGGTACTCTTTTTTTCTTTTTTTTTTTTGTGGTACGTGGGCCTCTCACTGTTGTGGCCTCTCCCGTTGCGGAGCACAGGCTCCGGACGCGCAGGCTCAGCGGCCATGGCTCATGGGCCCAGCCGCTCCGCGGCATGTGGGATCTTCCCAGACCAGGGCACGAACCCGCGTCCCCTGCATTGGCAGGCAGACTCTCAACCACTGCGCCACCAGGGAAGCCCAAGAAGGGTACTCTTAATAATAATACTCAGGGGCAAACTGGAACTGTCCCAGGCACATGATCACCCTAACTTTTATTCATTTTTTAAAAGGCTCAAACTTGAAAACATAAAAAATAAACGAGAAATCTGCAACAGCTTTTGGATCATTAGATTCCAGTGGGTCTCCAATGAAGTACATATATAGCACTAAGAGTTTTGGTACAAGTGCGGTATGCTGAAGAAATAGAGGAAAATTGTATCTAAATATATATGTTTGTGTTTGTCTCATGATTGCAAAGCATTACAGATAGCAGTTTAACCAACCAGAAATGACATGAACTTTTTTTCTCTCGTAGGCGATCCTAAAACCTGGCAAAACAAGTGTCTTCCTGGAGATCCAAATTATCTTGTTGGAGCAAACTGTGTTTCTGTCTTGATTGACCACTTTTAATTCTTAAAATATAGGAACTTGATTAAATAATGTGAAACTGGGTTAAACTTACTAAATCTAAATGGAACCACTCCATCAAGTATTATATACTTTTCCTATAATTGACACTGCAGTGCGTTAGTATCACACGCTTTGTTTGAACTGGAGAGGCTGAGTGAACATCCCCTGAACCGTGCTTGGGAAACATGCTGCCTGCTGCATGTTGGGGGTCGGTGTTGGCTACAGGCTCCAAGATGTGATGCTTTGTAATGAGTTTTGTACTTTTATATGGTCACTGCTTAACTTCACATATTGATTTCCGTTAAAATACCAGCCAGTAAATGGGGTGCATTTGAGTTTTGTTCTTTCCAAAGTACACTGTTCCAGACTTTATTATGGCCCTGGCCTGGCATACACATTTTTATTATGCATGAGGTAATCACACGTTTTTAAAAAGCACCTCAAATGTATAACCAGTGTAGTGGATTTAACAGAAATGTACAGCAAGAGGAATTTATAGCTTTTTTTTTTTTTTTTTTTTGGCGGGGCGGGGCAAGTGAAGACAATTACTTACTGTATATGAAAACTCATTTTTCTTAGGGAAGGACACCAAAGCATGTGAGACTGGTTCTGTGGCCTCTTTGGATCTATAAGTTAACCATATCACCATAGACATACTAACCAGCAGGAACGCCTTACCCTTGTGTTTTTAATTCTTAGATCGTTCTGTGTATTACTAAGTTTTTACGGCTTTTGTGCACATCTAGATACTGTATCATGAAAAGATTGAGTGAATTGTGGATTTGATGGTTTCAGAAATGTGTAATCACCCAGAAGAAAATAATGGTGTGATTTGGGGTGGGTTTTTTTGTTTTGTTTTGTTTGTTTGGCAAGGGGCAGTGGTTGTTTTCTCTCTCTCTCTTTTTTTTTTTTTAGGCTATGCATTTAAAAACTTTGGATGTTTTAAGGATGCTTGTACATAAGGCGTGCATACCACTTTGTTCTTGGTTTGTAAATTAACTTTTATAAACTTTACCTTTTTTATACATAAACAAAACCAAGTTTCTTAAGGCTACCTTTGTATTCTCTCCTGTACCTCTTGAGCCTTGAACTTTGACCTCTGCAGCAATAAAGCAGCATTTCTATGACACACACAAGGTCAGTTTTTTAAGAAAAAGAATGCACAGAGTTGTTACATTTTTAAATGCTGCATTCAAAAGATACAGTTACTCAGAATTCTCTAGTTTGAATAAATTCTTGCAAAGTATCCCTATTGTAATTTGTGATATGATGCTGTGCCCTAAAGTGTATTTTTTTACTAATAGACAATTTATTGTGGCACATCAGCACAATTTCTGTTTAGATAATACACTGCTACATTCTGTTAATCAGTAGGTGTGACTGAATTTCTTTTGCAGTTATTAAAAAATCTCAAATTTCTAAATCTGCAGAATAAAACTTTTTAAAATAAAGTGCTGGTTTGGTCTGTTTGCCCGCTATTTCTAGTATTGTTTAACTTCATAATCCTAGTTTAAAATCCTGCACACTGATCCTCATCACCCAGTTGCCTGCTGCCGCGTTGGTCCTGGTGGGGGTGGGGGATTTGGAGTGAGCCCCTGTTGCCAGTGCATCCTGGCAGAAGACAGAGCAGGAGAAGGGGGGGAAGGCGGAGTCTTCCCACTGTGCCTGTAAGTGTATGTGGATGTATGTGTTTATTCATGTTCCTTAGGGCCAACTTGTATATGGTTTTGTCTCCTCCCTTATAGTTTTAGAAAAACATAACATGGGCCGATTATGGGGATTTAATCTGCAGTTTGTGCAGATGCCACCAGAAAATTACCAGAGCTAATCAATGAATTTAGTAAAGTCGCAAGATACAAAATTAACAAACAAATCTCTTGCGTTCCTGTACACTAACAATGAAAGATCAGAAAGAGAAATTAAGGAAACAATCCCATTTACCACTGCAACAGAAAGAATAAAATACCTAGGAATAAACATACCTAAGGAGGCAAAAGACTTGTATGCAGCAAAGTATAAGATACAGATGAAATAAATCAAAGATGACACAAACAGATGGAGAGATATACCATGTTCTTGGACTGGAAGAACCAATGTTGTGAAAATGACTGTACTACCCAAAGCAATCTACAGATTCAGTGTACTCCCTATCAAATTACCAGTGGCATTTTTCACAGAATTAGAACTAGAATTTTACAATTTGTATGGAAACACCTTGAGTAGCCAAAGCAATCTTGGTGGGGCGGGTGGGGGTGGGGGAATGGAGCTGGAGGTATCAGGGTCCCTGACTTCACACTATACTACTACTACAAAGCTACAGTAATCAAGACACTATGGTACTCCTACAAAAACAAATACAGATCAATGGAACAGGATAGAAAGCCCAGAGATAAACCCATACACCTGTGGTCACCGAATCTATAACAGAAGGCAAGGATATACAATGAAGCAAAGACAGCCTCTACAATAAGTGGTGCTAGAAAAACTGAACAGCTACGTGTAAAGAATGAAATTAGAACACTCCCTAACACCATACACAAAAATAAACTCCAAATGGATTAAAGACCTAAATGTAAGGCCAGACACCATAAAACTCTTAGAGGAAAACATAGGCAGGGCTTCCCTGGTGGCACAGTGGTTGAGAGTCCGCCTGCCGATGCAGGGGACACGGGTTCGTGCCCCGGTCCGGGAAGATCCCACATGCCACGGAGCGGCTGGGCCCGTGAGCCATGGCCACTGAGCCTGTGTGTCCAGAGCCTGTGCTCTGCAACACGAGAGGCCACAACAGTGAGGCCCGCATACAGGAAAATAAAAAAACATAGGCAAAACACTCTGACATAAATCGCACCAAAATCTTTTTTGACCCACCTCCTAAAGTAATGAGAAAAACAAAAATAAACAAATGAGACCTAATTAAACTGAAAAGCTTTTAGCACAGCAAAGGAAACCGTAAACAAGATGAAAAGAGTCTTAGGAATGGGAGAAAATATTTGCAAATGAATCAACGGACAAAGGATTAATCTCCAAAATACACAAACAGCTCATGCAGCTCAATATCAAAAAAACAACCCAATAAAAAAATGGGCAGAAAACCTAAATTGACATTTCTCCAAAGAAGACATATAGGCCAACAAACACATGAAAATATGCTCAACATCCCTAATTATTAGAAAAATGCAAATCAGTACTCTAATGAGGTATCACCTCACGCTGTTCAGAATGGCCATCATCAAAAAGTCTACAAACAAATGGTGTAGAGGGTGTGGAGTAAAGGAAACCCTCCTACACTGTTGGTGTGAATGTAAACTGGTACAGCCACTATGGAGAATAGTATGGAAGTTCCTTAAAAAACTAAAAATACAGCTACCATATGATCTAGTAATCACACTTGGGCATACATAAGGAGAAAACCATTAATTCCAAAAGATGCATGCACCCTAATGTCCATTGAGCACTATTTAAAATAGCAAACACATGGAAGAAACCTAAGTAGCCATCGACAGATGAATGGATAAAGAAGTGCACATACACAAAGGAATACTATTCAGCCATAACAGAATGAAATAATGCCATTTGCAGCAACATGAATGGACCTAGAGATAAGTATACTAATTGAAGTGAGTTAGAAAATGACAGATATCATATGATACCACTTATATTTGGAATCTAAAAAATGATACAAATGAACTTATTTACAAAAAAGAAATAGTCACAGACCTCAAAAACAAACTCAGGCATTTGTGTTAGCCATTTGTGGAAATCCACTTACTCTTTTACTAATTTCTAGTTTTTTATCTTCAATAAATATGCCTGAATTAAAAACAAAAAACAAACTTACGGTTTCCAAAGGGGAAAGGGGAGGGGAGGGATGAATTAGGAGGCTGGATTAACATATACTCACTACTGTATATAAAATAATCAACAAGGATCTACTGTATAGTGCAGGGAACTCTACTCAATATTGTGTAGTAACCTATATGGGAAAAGAATCTGAAAATGAATAGATATTTGTATATTTATAACTGAATCACATAACTGGGCACCTGCCAGGCACTGGTGGGGGACAACGAACACCTAAGGGGACGGGATGAACCCCTGAGCGACCAGGTAGGACATGGGAGGGGGGCGGACAGGGGAGGAGAAGTGGAGGCAGGATGGGACCAGTGCCCTGGAGGGGCGGCTGGGGGACAGGAGGGGTTCCCATGCCCAGAGGGGCCCACCCATGGTGAGGGGAGCAACGGGTACGGGGAGATACCCTAGGGACATGGGAGGATCGGAAGGGAATGCGGCTGGCGTTTCCCCTGCCCACTTGGGCCCTGGGACCCTGCTGCGGTCCCGGGCCTGATCCTCTATACTCAGAGGGCCCCTCCAGGTGCGCTGAGCCTAAGCCCTGTCCACGTACCCCCACCCAGGGCCTTACTTCTACACTCCACACTCCAACGACCCCTCCAGCCATGCTGCCATTGCCAGTGGCACAAGTCCTTAGCGTAGGTCCCTGCCCCCGCCTAAGCCCCACCCCCACAGTTAAGGCCTTTTCCAGTTTTTGTTTTTGTTTTTTGCTCTTGTGCTTCTGTGTTAACTTGTTGTTACTGTTTCACTTATATTTTTTCTAATATATTTTTTATTTCCCTAATTTAAATTTAATTTTTTATTTTTTGTTATTGTACTCTTTTTTTTTCCTTCTTTTTTCTTTTGCTGCGCCATACAGCTTACAGGATCTTGGTTCCCATACAGTGGGTTGGGCTTGAGCTCCTGTGGTGGGAGCACCAAGTCCAAACCAGGGGACTAACAGAGAACCTCAGACCCCAGGGAATATTAATCAGAGTGAGGTCTCCTGAAGGTCCTCATCTCAGAAACAAGACACAGCTTTTGTCCAGCTGCCTGCAAACTCCAGCGCTGGACACCTCAGGCTAAACAACGAGCAAAACAGGAATACAGCCCCACCCATCAAAAAAAATGAAACGACAAGAAAATATGTTACAGACGAAGGAGCAAGGTAAAAACCTACAAGACCAAATAAATGAAGAGGAAATAGGCAACCTACCTGAAAAAGAATTCAGAGTAATGATAGTAAAGATGATCCAAAATCTGGGAAACAGAATAGAGGCACGGATTCAGAAAATACATGAAATGTTTAACAAAGACCTAGAAGAACTAAAGAACAAACACAGTGATGAACAACATAATAAATGAAAAATACACTAGAAGGAATCAATAGCAGAATAACTGAGGCAGAAGAACGAACAAGTGAGCTGGAAGATAGAATGGTGGAAATAACTGCCAAAGAGCAGAATAAAGAAAAAAGGATGAAAAGACTTGAGGACAGTCTCAGAGACTCTGGGACAACAGTAAACGCACCAACATTCGCATTATAGGGGTCCCAGAAGAAGAGAAAGACAAGGGTCTGAGAACATATGAAGAGATTATGGTCAAAAACTTCCCTAACATGGGAAAGGAAATAGTCACCCAAGTCCAGGAAGCACAGAGAGTCCCATACAGGATAAACCCTGGGAGAAACACACCAAGACACATATTAATCAAACAAAAATTAAATTCAAAGAAAAATTATTAAAAGCAGCAAGGGAAAAGCAACAAATAACATACAAGTGAATCCCCATAAGGTTATCAGCTGATTTTTCAGCAGAAATTCTGCAGGCCAGAAGGGAGTGGAAGGATATATTTAAAGGGAGGAAAGAGGGAAAACCTACAACCAAGATTACTCTACCCAGCAAGGAGCTCATTCATATTTGATGGAGAAATCAAAAGCTTTACAGACAAGCAAACGCTAAGAGAATTCAGCACCACCAAAACCAGCTTTACAACAAATGCTAAAGCAAATTCTCTAGGTGGGAAACGCAAGAGAAAAAGACCCACAAAAACAAACCTAAATCAATTAAGAAAATGGTAACAGGAACGTAAATATAAATAATCACCTTGAATGTAAATGGATTAAATGCCCCAACCAAAAGACACGGACTGGCTGAATGGATACAAAAACAAGACCTGTACATATGCTGTCTACAAGAGACCCATTGCAGACCTAGGGACACATACAGACTGAAAGTGAGGGGAAGGAAAAAGATATTCCATGCAAATGGAAATCACAAGAAAGCTGGAGTAGCAATACTCATACCAGACCTTAAAATAAAGACTGTTACAAGAGATAAGGAAGGACACTACATAATGATCAAGGGATCAATCCAAGAAGAAAAGGTAACAATTGTAAATATTTATGCACCCAATATAGGAGCACCTCAATCCATAAGGCAAATGCTAACAGGCATAAAAGGGGAAATTGACAGTAACACAATAATAGTGGGGGACTTTAACACCCCACTTTCACCAATGGACAGATCACCCAGACAGAAAATGAACACAAGCTTTAAATGGCACACTAGACCAGATACTTTTAATTGATATTTATAGGACATTCTACCTGAAAGTGACAGAATACACTTTCTTCTCAAGGACACACAGAACATTGTCCACGATAGATCACATCTTGGCTCAAACACCAAGCCTTGGAAAATTTAAGAAAATTGAAATCGTACCAAGCATCTTTTCCAACCAACATGCTATGAGACTAGAAATCAATTACAGGGGAAAAAAATTGTAAAAAAAACACAAACACATGGAAGCTAACCAGTGCGCTGCTAGATAACCAAGAGATCACTGAAGTAATCAAAGAGGAAATTTAAAAGTACCTAGAAACAAATGACAACTAAACCATGACGATCGAAAACCTATGGGACGCAGCAAAAGCAGTTCTAAGAGGGAAGTTTATAGCAATTCAAGCTCACCTCAAGAAACAAGAAGAATCTCAAATTAACAACTAACTTTACACCTAAAGCAACTAGAGAAAGAAGAACAAAGAAAACTCAAAGTTAGTAGAAGGAAAGAAATCATAAAGATCAGAACAATGAAATAGAAACGAAGAAAATAATAGCAAAGATCAATAAAACTAAAAGTTGGTTCCTTGAGAAGATAAACAAATTGATAAACCTTTAGCCAGAATCATCACAAAAAAAAGATACAGGGGACTTCCCTGGTAGCTAGGTGGTTAAGAATCTGCCTGCCAATGCAGGGGACATGGGTTCAAGCCCTGGTCTGGGAAGATCCCACATGCTGTGGATCAACTAAGCCTGTGCATCAGAACTACTGAGCCAGCACTCTAGAACCCACGAGGCAGAACTACTCAGCCTGTGTGCTGCAACTACTGAAGGCCGCACGCCTACAGCCCGTTCTCCGCAACAAGAGAAGCCCCCGCAATGAGAAACCTGTGGACTATAATGAAGAGTAGCCCCCATATGTCGCAAGTAGAGAAAGCCACGCACAGCAATGAAGACCCAATGCAGACATAAATAAATAAATAAATAAATTTATATATAAGAAAAGGGGGACTTCCTTGGTAGCACAGTGGTTAGGAATATGCCTACCAGTACAGGGGACACGGGTTCAAGCCCTGGTCTGGGAAGATCCCACATGCCGCAGAGCAACTAAGTCTGTGCATCACAACTACTGAGCCTGTGCTCTAGAGCCCGTGAGCCACAACTACTGAGTGCATATGCCACAACTACTGAAGCCCATGCATTTAGAGCTCGTGCTCCGCAATAAGAGGAGCCACCGCAATGAGAAGCCTATGCACTGCAACGAAGAGTAGCCCCCGCTCTCTGCAACTAGAGAAAGCCTGCCTGCAGCAATGAAGCCAAATGCAGCCAAAAATAAATAAAATTTTAAAAAGGGAGAGGACTCAAACCAATAAAATTAGAAATTAAAAAGGAGAAATTACAAATGACACCACAGAAATACAAAGGATCATAAGAGACCACTACAAGCAACTGTATGCCAATAAAACGGACAACCTGAAAGAAATGGACAAATCCTTAGAAAGGTATAGCTTTCCAAGGCTGAACCAGGACGAATTAGAAAATATAAACAGACCAAACACAAGTAATGAAATTGAAATGGTAATTAAAAACCTTCCAACAAACAGAAGTCCAGGGGCAGATGGCTTTACAGGTGAATTCTATCAAACATTTAGAGAAGAGCTAACACCCATCCTTCTCAAACTCTTCCAGAGGGAGGAACACTCGCAAACTCATTCTATGAGGCCACCATCACCCTCATACCAAAACCAGACAAAGATATCACAAAGAAGAAAATTACACACCAATAACACTGATGAACATAGATACAGTAATCTATGTAGACAAAGATATCACAAAGAAGAAAATTACACACCAATAACACTGATGAACATAGATACAGTAATCCTCAACAAAATACTACCAAACAGAATCCAACAACACATTGAAAGGCTCATACACCAAGATCAAGTGGAATTTATCCCAGCAATGCAAGAATTCTTCAATATACACAAAATCAATGTGATACACCATATTAACAAATTAAAGAATAAAAATCATATGATTATCTCAATAGAGGCAGAAAAAGCTTTTGACAAAATTCAACACCCATTTATGATAAAAATTCTTCTGGAGTGGGCATAGAGGGAAACTACCTCAACGTAATAAAGGCCATATATGACAAACCCACAGCAAACATCATCGTCAGTGGTGAAATACTAAAAGCACTTCCTCTAAGATGAGGAACAAAACAAGGATGCCCACTCTGGCGACTATTATTCAACAAAATTTTGGAAGTCCTACTAGTGGCCAATCAGAGTAGAAAGAGAAATAAAAGAAGTACATATTGGAAAAGAAGAAGTAAAACTCTGACTGTTTGCAGATGACATGATACTATACATAGAAAATCCTAAAGATGCCACCAGGAAACCACTAAAACTAATCAATGAATTTGGTAAGGTTGCAGGATACAAAATTAATGCACATAAATCTCTGGCATTCCTATAAGCTAACAATGAAGGATTAGAAACAGAAATTAAGGAAACAATCCCATTTACCACTGCAACAAAAAGAATAAAATACCTAGGAATAAAACTACCTAAGGAGGCAAAAGATCTGTACTCAGAAAACTATAAAACACTGATGAAAGAAATCAAAGATGACACAAACAGATGGAGAGATATACCATGTTCTTGAATTGGAAAACTCAATATTGTGAAAATGACTTTACTATCCAAAGCAATCTACAGGTTCAATGCATTGTCTATCAAATTACCCATGGCATTTTTCACAGAATTAGAACAAATAATTTTACAATTTGTATGGAAACACAAAAGACTCCAAATAGCCAAAGCAATCTTGAGAAAGAAAAGCGGAGCTGGAGGAATCAGGCTCCCTGACTTCAGACTACACTACAAAGCTTCAGTAATCAAGACAGTATGGTAGTGGCACAAAAACAGAAATACAGATCCGTGGTACAGGATAGAAAGCCGAGAGATAAACCCATGTATCTATGGTCATCTAATCTATGAAAAAGGAGGCAAGAATTTACAATGGAGCAAAGATAGCCTGTTCAATAAGTGGTGCTGGGAAAAATGGACAGCTACACGTAGAAGAATGAAATTAGAACACTCCCTAACACCACACACAAAAATAAATGCAAAATGGATTAAAGACCTAAATGTAAGACCAGACACTATAAAACCCTTAAAGGAAAACATAGGAAAAACACTCTTTGACATAAATCACAGAAAGATCTTTTTTGACCCACCACCTAGAGTAATGAAATTTAAAAAAATAAGTGAATGGGACCTAAGTAAAGAGTGCAGAGCAAAGGAAACCATAAACAAGATGAAAAGACAACCCTCAGAATGGGAGAAAATATTTGCAAATGAAGCAACGGACAAAGGATTAGTCTCCAAAACAAATAAACAGCTCATGCAGTTCAATACCAAAAAAACAACCCAAAGAATGGGCAGAAGATGCAAATAGACACTTCTCCAAAGAAGACATACAGATGGCCAAGAAGCACATGAAAAGATGCTCAACATCACTGATCATTAGAGAAATGCAAATCAAAACTACAATGAGGTATCACCTCACACCGGTCAGAATGGCCATCATCAAAAAATGTACAAACAATAAATGCTGGAGAGGGTGTGGAGAAAAGGGAACCCTCTTGCACTGTTGGTGGGAATGTAAATTGATACAACCACTGTGGAGAACAGTACGGAGGTTCCTTAAAAAACTAAAAATAGAACTAATATATGACCCAGAAATCCCACTACTGGGCATAAACACTGAGAAAACCATGATTCAGAAAGTCACATGTACCCCAATGTTCACTGCAGCACTATTTACAGTTGCCAGGACATGGAAGCAACCTAAATGTCCAACGACAGAGGAACGGATAAAGAAGATGTGGTACATATATATAATGGAATATTACTCAGCCATAAAAAGGAACAAAATTGGGTCATTTGTAGAGATGTGGATGGACCTAGAGTCTGTCATACAGACTGAACTAAGAAAGAGAAAACAAATATCGTATATTGACACATTATGTGGAATCTAGAAAAATGGTACAGATGAACCTATTTGCAAAGCAGGATTAGATGCAGATGCAGAGAATGGACGTGTGGACACAGTGTGGGAAGGGGAGGGTGGGATGAATTGGGAGATTAGGTTTGACATAAATACACTACCATGTGTAAAATAGATAGCTAGTGGGAACCTGCTGTAGAGCACAGAGAGCTCAAGTCGGTGCTCTGTGATGACCTAGATGGGTGAGATGGGGGGAGAGAGGTCCAAGAGGGAGCAGGTATATGTATACATATATATTCACCTCACTGTACAGCAGAAACTAACACAACATTGTAAAGCAATTATAATCCAATTTTAAAAAACCCATGGATTCCAAAGGGGAATGGTTGGGGGGGGCAGTGATAAATTAGGAGGTTGGGATTAACATATACACACTACTATATATAAAATAATCAACAAGGATCTATTGTATAGTACAGGGAACTCTACTCAATATTCTGTAATAACCTATATGGGAAAAGAGTCTGAAAATGAATATATCTTTGTATATTTATAACTGAATCACTTCTGTACACCTGAAAAAATACCACATTGTAAACCAACTATACTCCAATATAAAATAAATTTTTTTTTAAAAAGAATAATATTAAAACATATTAGGACCAATTAGAAATTGGTGTGGAATGTCACACCTCTAGTCTGTCCCCACAACCTCAGCCCATTTCTTAGGAATATGCCCTCTTCATGTGTGACTATGGCACTCCAGAAAAATTCCTTTTCATCCAGACATAGACCCTGATACTCTCTCTCTCAGAGCAAAGTTTTCAAAATACTCACTTGAGCACCTAAATTCATAATTAAATATTAAGAAATATAAATAGAGAAATGGACTGTATCACAATAATAGTAGGAGATTTAAACACTTACTTCAAGGGGCAGATCATCCTGGCAAAAATATCAGTAAGAAAACTGTGGAATAGAAGGACACATTAGACCAGGTAGACTTATTACACACATAGAATACTCCATTTAAACCAGCAGAACACATATTCTTCAAGTGCACATGGAATATTCTATTATAGATTGCATGCTAGGCCACAAAAGAATGCTCAGTAAATTTTAGAAATATGAAATCATATCAAGCATCTTTTCTCACCAAAAATCCATGAGAGTAAAAATCAACTATTTTGAAGTTGAATTTTGAAGAATACTTCAAAAAACACAAACATGTAGAGACTAAATAATATGCTACTAAACGACTAATGATCACTGAAAAAGTCAAAGATGAAACTTAAAAATATTTAGAGACAAAGGAAAACGAAATCACAATGATCCAAAATCTATGGGATACAGCAAAATGAGTTATAAGAGGGAAGTTTATACCATTACCAGTCTACCTCAAGAAATAATAAAAATTTCAAACAACCTAACCTTACACCAAAGTAACGAGGATAACAAAAACAAGCACAAAGTTAGTAGAAGGAAATAAATCATAAAGATCAGATCAGAAGTAAATGAAATAGAGACTAAGAGAATAATAGAAAATATCAATGAAATAAAGATCTGCTTCTTTAAAAGATAAACAAAATTGATAAACCTCTAGCTACACATAAAGGAAAAGAGGGAGACCTTCAAGATGGCGGAGGAGTAAGACGTGGAGATCACCTTCCTCCCCACAAATACATCAGAAATACATCTACATGTGGAACAACTCCTACTGAACGCTGGCAGAAGACCTCAGATTCCCAAAAGGCAAGAAACTCCCCACGTACCTGGGTAGAGCAAAAGAAAAAAGAAAAACCAGAGACAAAGGAATAGGGACGGGACCTGGACCTCTGGGAGTGAGCTGTGAAGGAGGAAACGTTTCCATACACTAGGAAGCCACTTCACTGTCGGAGACAGGGGGTGGGCGGGGGGAAGTTTCTGAGCCACAGAGGAGAATGCAGCAACAGGGGGGCGGAGGGCAAAGGGGAGAGATTCCCGCACAGAGGATCGGTGCCCACCAGCACTCACCAGCCCGAGAGGCTTGTCTGCTCACCTGCGGGGGCGGGAGGGGGCTGGGAGCTGAGGCGCCGGCTTCGGAGGTCAGATCCCAGGGAGCGGACTGGGGTTGGCTGTGTGAACACAGCCTGAAGGGGGCTAGTGCGCCACAGCTAACCGGGAGGGAGTCTGGGAAAAAGTCTCGACCAGCCTAAGAGGCAAGAGACCATTGTTTCCGGGTGAGCAAGGAGAGGGGATTCAGAGTACTGCCTAAATGAGCTCCAGAGACGGGCGTGAGACGCTAAGGCTACTGCTGCAGCCACCAAGAAGCCTGTGTGCAAGCACAGGTCACTATCCACACCTCCCCTCCCGGGAGCCTGTGCAGCCCGCCACTGCCAGGGCACCGTGATCCAGGGACAACTTCCCTGGGAGAACACACGGCGCGCCTCACGTTGTTGCAACACCACGCTGGCCTCTGCTGCCACAGGCTTGCCCTGCATTCCATACCCCTCCTTCCCCCCGGCCTGAGTGAGACAGAGCCCCCTAATCAGCTGCTCCTTTAACCCCGTCCTGTCTGGGCCAAGAACAGACACCCTCAGGTAACCTATAAGCAGAGGCAGGGCCAATTCAAAGCTGATCCCCAGGAGCTGTGCAAACAAAGAAGAGAAAGGGAAATCTCTCCCAGCAGCCTCAGGAGCAGCAGATTAAATCCCCACAATCAACTTGATGTACCCTGCATCTGTGGAATACCTGAATAGACAACGAATCATCCCAAAATTGAGGCAGTGGACTTTGGGAGCAATGGTAGACTTGGGGTTTGCTGTATGCGACTGACTGGTTTCTAGTTTTATGTTTATCTTAGTTTAGTATTTAGAGTTTACTATCATTGGTAGGTTTCTTTATTGATTTGGTTGCTCTCTTCCTTTTTTTTAAAAAAAAATATATATATTTCCTTTTTCTCTTTTTGTGAGTGTGTATGTTTATGCTTCCTTGTGTGATTTTGTCTGTATAACTTTGCTTTTACCATTTGTCCTAGGGTTCTGTCTGTTTTCTTTTCTATTTTTTTAAATATAGTTTTTAGCACTTGTTATCATTGGTGGATTTGTTTTTTGGTTTGGTTGCTCTTTTCTTTTTTATTATTACATTTTAATTTTTAATAATTAAAAAAAATTTATTTTAATAACTTTATTACTTTTTATTTTCTTTCTTTCTTTTTTTCTCCCTTTTCTTCTGAGCCGTGTGGCTGACAGGGTCTTGGTGCCCCGGCTGGGTGTCAGGCCTGTGTCTCTGAGGTGGGAGAGCCAAGTCCAGGACATTGGTCCACCAGAGACCTCCAGGCTCCATGTAATATCAAATGGTGAAAGCTCTCCCAGAGATCTCCCATCTCAACGCTAAGACCCAGCTACACTCAACGACCAGCAAGCTACACTGCTAGACACCCTATGCCAAACTAGCAAGACAGGAACACAAACCCACCCATTAGCAGAGAGGCTGCCTAAAATCATAATAAGGTCACAAACGCCCCAAAACACACCACTGGACGCGGTCCTGTCTGCCAGAAGGACAAGATTCGGCCTCATCCACCAGAACACAAGCACCAGTCCCCTCCACCAGGAAGCCCACACAACCCACTGAACCAACCTTAGCCACTGGGGGCAGACACCAAAAACAACAGGAACTATGAACCTGCAGCCTGGAAAAAAGGAGACCCCAAACACAGTAAGTTAAGCAAAATGAGAAGACTGGCAAACACACGGTAGATGAAGGAGCAAGGTAAAAACCCACCAGACCAAACAAATGAAGAGGAAATAGGCAGTCTACCTGAAAAATAATTCAGAGTAATGATAGTAAAGATGATCCAAAATCTTGGAAATAGAATGGAGAAAACACAAGAAATGTTTAACAAGGACTTGGAAGAACTAAAGAGCACAAACAATGATGAACAACTCAATAAATGAAATTAAAAATTCTCTAGAAAGAATCAATAGCAGAATAACTGCGGCAGAAGAATGGGTAAGTGACCTGGAAGATAATAAGTGGAAATAACTACTGCAGAGCAGAATAAAGAAAGAAGAATGAAAAGAATTGAGGACAGTCTCAGAGGCATCTGGGACAACATTAAACGCACCAAAATTCGAATTATAGGGGTTCTAGAAAAAGAGAAAAACGGGTTGAGAAAATATTTGAAGAGATTATAGTTAAAAACTTCCCTAATATGGGAAAGGAAATAGTCAATCCAGTCCAGGAAGCGCAGACAGTCCCATACAGGATAAATCTAAGGAGAAACATGCCAAGACATATTTATCAAACTATCAAAAATTAAATACAGGGCTGCCCTGGTGGAGCAGTGGTTCAGAGTCTGCCTACTGATGCAGGGGACACGGATTCGTGCCCCGGTCCAGGAAGATCCCACATGCCGTGGAGCGGCTGGGCCCGTGAGGCATGGCCGCTGAGCCTGCACGTCCGGAGCCTGTGCTCCGCAACGGGAGAGGCCACAACAGTGAGGCCTGTGTACCGCTAAATAAATAAATAAACAAATAAATAAATAAATAAATAGAAAAAAAATTAAAAGCAGCAAGGGAAAAACAACAAATAACATACAAGGGAATCCCCATAAGGTTAACAGTTGATCTTTCAGCAGAAACTCTGCAAGCCAGAAGGGAGTGGCAAGACAGATTTAATGTGATGAAAAGGAGAAACCTACAATCAAGATTACTCTACCCAGCAAGGATCTCATTCAGATTTCATGGAGAAATTAAAACCTTTACAGACAATCAAAAGCTAAGAGAATTCAGCACCACCAAACCAGCTTTACAACAAATGCTAAAGGAACTTCTCTAGGCAGGAAACACAAAAGAAGGAAAAGACGTACAATAACAAACCCAAAACAATCAATAAAATGGTAATAGGAACATACATATCGATAATTACCTTAAAAGTAAATGGATTAAATGCTCCAACCAAAGGACATAGACTGGTTGAATGGATAGAAAAAGAAGACCCATATATATGCTGTCTACAAGAGTCCCACTTCAGACGTAGTGACACATACAGACTGAAAGTAAGGGGATGGGAAAAGATATTCCATGCAAATGGAAATCAAAACAAAGTTGGAGTAGCAATTCTTATATCAGACAAAATAGACGTTAATATAAAGACTATTACAAGAGACAAAGAAGGACACTACATAATGATCAAGGGATCAATCCAAGAAGAAGATATAACAATTGTAAATATTTATGCACCCAACACAGGAGCAACTCAATACATAAGGCAAATGCTAACAGCCATAAAAGGGGAAATCGACAGTAACACAATAATAGTAGGGGACATTAACACCCCACTTTCACTAATGGACAAATTATCCAAAATGAAAATAAACAAGGAAACACAAGCTTTAAATGATACATTCTACAACATGGACTTAATCAATATTTATAGGACATTCCATCCAAAAACAACAGAATACACTTTCTTCTCAAGTGCTCATGGAACATTCCAAGGATAGATCATATCTTGGATCACAAATCAAGCCTTGGTAAATCTAAGAAAATTGAAATCATATCAACTAACTTTTCTGACCACAATGCTATCAGACTAGATATCAATTACAGGAAAAAATCTGTAAAAAATACAAATACTTGGAGGCTAAACAGTACACTACTTAATAACCAACAGATCACTGAAGAAATCAAAGAGGAAATCCAAAAATACCTAGAAACAAATGACAATGCAGACATGACGACCCAAAACCTATGGGATGCAGCAAAAGCAGTGCTAAGAGGGAAGTTCATAGCAATACATTCCTACCTCAAGAAACAAGAAATATCTCAAATGAACAACTTAACCTTACACCTAAAGCAATTAGAGAAAGAAGAACAAAAAACCCCCAAAGCAAAAGGAAAGAAATTCTAAAGATCAGATCAGAAATAAATGAAATGAAGAAGACAATAGCAGAGATCAATAAAACTGAAAGCTGGTTCCTTAAGAAGATAAACAAAATTGATAAAACCATTAGCCAGAATCATCAAGAAAAAAAGGGAGAACACTCAAATCAATAGAATTATAAATGAAAAAGGAGAAGTAACAACTGACACTGCAGAAATACAAAGGAGCATGAGAGATTACTACAAGCAACTATATCCCAATAAAATAGACAACCTGGAAGAAATGGACAAATTCATAGAAAAGCACAACCTTCCAAGACTGAACCAGGAAGAAACAGAAAATATAAACAGACCAATCACAAGCAGTGAAATTGAGACTGTGATTAAAAATCCCCCAACAAACAAAAGCCCAGGACCAGATGGCTTCACAGGTGAATTCTATCACACATTTAGAGAAGAGCTAATACCTATCCTTCTCAAACTCTTCCAAAAATATAGAAGAGGGAGGAACACTCCCAAACTCATTCTATTAGGCCACTATCACCCTGATACCAAAATGAGACAAAGATGTCACAAAGAAAGAATACTACAGGCCAATATCACTGATGAACATAGATGCAAAAATCCTCAACAAAACACTAGCAAACAGAATCCAACAGCACATTAAAAGGATCATACACCATGATCAAGTGGGGTTTATCCCAGGAATGCAAGGATTCTTCAATATACGCAAATCAATCAATGTGATAAACCATACTAACAAATAGAAGGAGAAAAATCATATGATCATCTCAATAGATGCAGAGAAAGCTTTCGACTAAATTCAACACCCATTTATAATAAAAACCCTCCAGAAAGTAGGCATAGAGGGAACTTAACTCAACATAATAAAGGACATATATGACAAACGCACAGCCAACATCGTTTCAATGGTGAAAAACTGAAACCATCTCCTCTAAGATGAGGAACAAGACAAGGTTGTCCACTCTCACCACTATTATTCAACATAGTTTTGGAAGTTTTGGCCCCAGCAATCAGAAAAGAAAAAGAAATAAAAGGAATCCAAATCAGAAAAGAAGTAAATCTGTCACTGTTTGCAGATGACATGATACTATACATAGAGAATCCAAAGATGCTACCAGAAAACTACTAGAGCTAATCAATGAATTTTATCAAGTAGCAGAATACAAAATTAATGCACAGAAATCTCTTGCATTCCTATACGCTAATGATGAAAATGTGAAAGAGAAATTAAGGAAACACCCCCATTTACCACTGCAACAAAAAGAATAAAATACCTAGGAATAAACCTACCTAAGGAGGCAAAAGACCTGCATGCAGAAAACTATAAGACACTGATGAAAGAAATTAAAGATTATACAAACAGATGGACAGATATACCATGTTTTTGAATTGTAAGAATCAACATTATGAAAATGACTATACTACCCAAAGGAACCTACAGATGCAATGCAATCCCTATCAAACTACCAATGGCATTTTTCACAGAAATAAAACAAAAAATTTCACAATTTGTATGGAAACACAAAAGACTCTGAATAGCAAAAGCAATCTTGATAAAGAAAAACGGAGCTGGAGGAATCAGGCTCCCGGACTTCAGACCATACTACAAAGCTACAGTAACCAAGACAGTATGGTATTGGCACAAAAATAGAAATATAGATCAACAGAACAGGATAGAAAGCCCAGAGATAAACCCATGCACATATGGTCACCTTATTTTTGATAAAGGAGGCAAGAATATACAATGGAGAGAAGACAGCCTCTTCAGTAAGTGGTGCTGGGAAAACTGGACAGCTACACGTAAAAGAATGAAATTAGAACACTCCCTAACACCATACACAAAAATAAACTCCAAATGGATTAAAGGTCTAAATGTAAGGCCAGACACTATAAAACTCTTAGAGGAAAACATAGGCAGAACACTCTATGAAAAATCACAGCAAGATCCTTTTTGACCCATCTCCTAGAGAAATGGAAATAAAAACAAAAATAAACAAATGGGACTTAATGAAACTTAAAATATTTTGCACAGTAAAGGAAACCATAAACAAGACAAAAAGACGACCCTCAGAATGGGAGAAAATATTTGCAAATGAATCAGCGGACAAAGGATTAATCTCCAAAATTTACAATCAGCTCATGCAGCTCAATATCAAAAAATGAAACAACCCAATGCAAAGACAGGAAGAAGATCTAAATAGACATTTCTCCAAAGAAGATACACAGATTGCCAATAAACACATGAAAGGATGCTCAACATCACTAATCATTAGATAAATGCAAATCAAAACTACAATGAGGTATCACCTCACAGCAGTCAGAATGGCCATCATCAAAAAAATCTACAGGGGCTTCCCTGGTGGCGTAGTGGTTGAGAATCCGCCTGCTGATGCAGGGGACACGGGTTCGTGTCCCAGTCTGGGAAGATCCCACATGCCGCGGAGCGGCTAGGCCTGTGAGCCAGGGCCGCTGAGCCTGCGCGGCCGGAGCCTGTGCTCCGCAACGGGAGAGGCCACAACAGTGAGAGGCCCGAGTACGGCAAAAAAAAAAAAAAAAAAAAAAAATCTACAAACAATAAATGCTGGAGAGGGTGTGGAGAAAAGGGAACCTTCTTGCACTGTTGGTGGGAATGTAAATTGATACAGCCACTATGGAGAACTGTATGGAGTTTCCTTAAAAAACTAAAAATAGAACTACCATATGACCCAGAAATCCCACTACTGGGCATATACCCTGAGAAAACCATAATTCAAAAAGAGTCATGTACCACAATGTTCATTGCAGCTCTATTTACAATAGCCAGGACATGAAAGCAACCTAAGTGTCCATTGACAGATGAATGGATAAATAAGATGTGGCACCTATATACAATGGAATATTACCCAGCCATAAAAAGAAACGAAATTGAGTTATTTGTAGTGAGGTGGATGGACCTAGAGACTGTCATACAGAGTGAAGTAAGTCAGAATGAGAAAAATAAATACCGTATGCTAACATATATATATATATGGAATCAAAAAAAAAGTGGTTCTGAAGAACCTAGGGGCAGGAGAGGAATAAAGATGTAGACATACAGAATGGACTTGAGGACATGGGGAGGGGGAAGGGTAGGCTGGGACGAAGTGAGAGAGTGGCATGGACTTATATATACTACCAAATGCAAAATAGATAGCTAGTGGGAAGCAGCCCCATAGCACAAGGAGATCAGCTTGGTGCTTTGTGACCACCTAGAGGGGTGGGATAGGGAGGGTGGGAGGGAGTCGCAAGAGGGAGGAGATATGGGGATATATGTATATGTATAGCTGATTCACTTTGTTATAAAGCAGAAACTAACACACCATTGTAAAGCAATTATACTCCAATAAAGATGTTAAAAAATAAAATAAAATAAAATATAAAAAGCACAGGAAGGTAAAAGAAAAAAAAAAGAGGCAATGGGAAAAAAAAAGAGAAAGGAACAGAGAGGACCCAGTTAAAAGAAAATTAGAAAAGGAAAAGTTCCAAATAATGCCACAAAACTAGGAAGGAGTATAAGAGAGTACTACGAACCTTTATACATCTATAAAATGGACAACCAAGGAGAAACGCACAAATTCCTAAAAACATAGAACCTCTTAAGACTGAATCAGGAAGAAACAGAAAATATGAACAGACCAATAACTAGTAATGAAATTGAACGAATAATAATTTTTTAAAAAAAACCCCAAAGCAAAAATCTAGAAGCAAACAGTTTCCTAGGTGGATTCTACCAAACAATTAGAAGAGTTAAACCTATCCTCTCAAACTAATCCTAAAAGTTGCAGAGGAAGGAATTCTTCTGAAATCATTCCATGAGGCTACCATTACCTTGATATCAAAACAAGACAAAGATATCACAAAAATTAATTACAGGCGAATATCACTAATGAACAGAGATGTAAATTCACTCCAACCAAATTTAAGAATACAATGAAAGGATCATATACCATAATCAAGTGTGCTTTATCTCAGGGAAAATCAGTTTATATGATACACCATATTAATGACTTGAGTAAAAATAATGTGCTCATCTCAGTAGATGCAGAAAAAGCTTTTGAAAAAACTCAACGTCAATTTATGATAAAAGTTCTCAATAAAGTGGGTACAGAGGCAACATACATCATCTTAATAATGGCCATATGTGATAAGCCCACAGGTAACATCATACTCAACAGTGAAAAGCTGAAAGCATCCTTCTCCAAGATCAGGAAAAGAGAAGGATGCCTACACTTGCCAATTTTATCAACATAGTATTGGTAATCCTAGCCACACCAAGTAGGCAAGAAATAAAAATAAAAGAAACCCAAACTGGAACAAAAGACCTAAAAATGTCACTGTGTGGAAGATGGCATGATACTATACAAAAAAAAAAAAATCTTTAAGATTCCACCAAAATACTTCTAGAACTCATAAATGAATTTGCTTAAGTTGCAGGATACAAAATTACTAAACAGAAGTCTGTTGCAATTCTACATACTAAAAAACTTTCAGAAATTGAAACAAAGAAAACAATCTCATTTATATTAGCATCAAAAATAATAAAATACCTGGGAATAAGACTAAGGAGGTAAAAGACTTGTACTCAGGAAAAAATACCAGACTAGGGAATCAAATCAAGATGGTGGAGTAGAAGAAAAGTAGCACTCACGTCCTCCCACAAATACATCCAAAATACTTCGACAAATGGAACAATTCTCACAGAACACCTACTGAACACTAGCGGAAGACCTCAAATACCTGAAAGGACAAGAAACATCTCCACGAAATAGGGTAGGATGAAAGAAAAAAAAAAAGAGATACTGGGACAGGACCTGTGCCCCTGGTAGGGAGTTGAAAGAGAGGAAATGTTTTTGCGCCCTGGAAAACCCTCTCAGCTGTGGGGAGATCACCTGGGACAGAAAGGGAGCAGAAGAGGCTCAGAGGAGAATGCAACTGGTTTGTGGCAGGCACAACAGAGACAGACCTACACAGACAGTCCCTGCCACTGCCCTGCACACCCCAGTCTGAGACACGCATCCACTGGCAGGGGAGGGGGCTGGGTGCTGGATCTCGGGGTCTAGAGGACAGACCCAGGGAGAGGACTGAGGTTGGCTGTGGAAACAGCGTGAAGGGGCTGGAGTGTGGTACAGCCCCAAAGGGGGCTGTTCCCAGAAAAAGCCCGGACCTTCCATGGAAGTAAAGTGCCATTGTTAGGAGGTGCATGAAGGGAGGGGCGGGGCTGCCATTACAGCCTTTCTCCACGCACTGGCTCCCACCTCTTCAGGCTCTGGGAGAGCATGCCCCAGCCACTACCGGGGGCTCAGGCCTCCACGGGATCTCGCACCCAGCTGCCACTTCAGCAGGCTCTGGGAATAGGTGCCAGTGGGTTGCCACTCCCAGAGGCAGGGCTGAAACCACAGCTGAGCCCCAGGGGCCACGTGACTTAGGAAGCAGGGCTGAAATCTCTCCCTGCAGCTGCACCCGCTGCAGATTTAAACCTCCGCTGTTGGATTTGTAAATTCAGCGCCTGCAGGACATCCGAGTGGACAACGGGTGCTCCTGTGGCTCGGACGGGTCTGGCCTAAGCAGCTGTGGGCTTTGTGGGTGCACGAATGTGGATGCATGAACGTGGGTGCCTGCACATGGGTGCTGGGCTGGGCCAGGGTCTGAGCTGCCCCCATAGATCCCACAGTGGGTCTGGTTGTGTGACCAATGTGGTCCTGGTACCTGACTTCAGTGGATCTGTGCTGGTGGCCTTGTGAAAACAATGCCTGAGGGACACCAGGGCCAATTGCTAGCGTTTCCAAGGTTGAGACAGGACCGAGGGCAGTGCCAACAACAGTGTACTTTGTGAACCTGCACAACAGATGACAGGTGACACAACAGAGCATGCTCACAAGTGAACAGCTCTGGCAGAGGAATAGTCAGTGGCTCGTCTCCCAGCAGCAGCACTCCAATCCCATCTACCTCACACTGCAGCCCAGAAACGTAGCTCAGAAACAGATCTGGTGGCCTTTACTCCAACAACTAGGGAGCAGACCCTGCCCCTGACAGGGCAGTGACAACCACAGAGCAAAGAGGAGGCCCCACTCAATACACAGTGCAGGCTCTGGTCACCACAACAGCAGTCACATCTCCTATCAATGGCCACCATACACTAGGGAAAGACATGGCAGGTATCCACACTGAAAACAGCCCTCGCACCAAAAAATATTAAATCCACACAAGCTATGCAGGGATGTTCCCACATAAAAACACCCCTCCAAGACCACAGTAGGTAACTGTTTCTCCTAAACTCACAGAGCAAGAGAAATATAAGTAAAATGAAGAAGCAGAGGAACCACTCCCAGTTAAAAGATCAAGAGAATTCTCCTGAAAGAACACAGAATGAAAACAACCTCTTCAATCTAATAGACACTGAGTTCAAAAAGGCGATGATGAAAATACTGACGGAATTAAGAAAGGCTAGGGACAGAAATGCATATCACTGTCAAAAGGAATTAGAAACTATAAGGAGCCACCAGGAAAAATTAGAAAATTCATTCGCTGAAACAAAAGCTGAGCTAAAGGCAGTGAATAACAGAATGAATAATGCAGAAGAACGAATAAGTGATCTGCAAGATAGAATAATAGAAATCACCCAATCAGGACATCAGACAGAAAGCCTAATGAAAAAAATTGAAAGCAATAAAAGAGACCTATGGGATAATATAAAGTGTGCCAATCTATGCATAATAGGGATCCCAGAAGGAGAAGATAGAGAAAAAGGGATTGAAAATGCATTTGAAGAAATTATGGCTGAAAATTTCCCTAACCTAAAGAAGGGAACAGATATCTAGGTACAGGAAGCACCCTAACAAGATGAACCCAAACAGACCTACACCAAGACATATTATAATAAAAATGGCAAAATTAAAGAGAGGATTCTCAAGGCAGCAAGACAAAGAGTTAATTGCAGGGGAACCCCCATAAGGCTATCAGCCTGATTTCTCTACAGAAACGTTGCAGGTAGGGAGGGAGTGGCAAGATATATTCACAATCAAAGTCCTGAAAGGGAAAAATCTGCAACCTAGGATACTCTACCCAGCAAGATTATCATTTCGAATAGGAGATAAAGAACTTCTCAGACAAGCAAAAACTAAAAGAATACAGCAATACTAAACCTATCCTAAAGGAAATATTGAAAGGCCTTCTCTAAACAGAAAAGTAGTAAGAATCTATATGAAAAAGAAAATTACTATTGGAAAATAGATCACTTAAATAAGCCAGTACACACATTTAAAAAAAAAAAAGAAAAATTTTCTGTGAAAGTGATGATAACCACAAGGAACAGTAAAAGGATAAACACGAAGATGTAAAAGAGGACATCTAAATCATAAAATGTGGGGAAGGAGAGGAAGGAAATGTAGATTTTTTCCCCTGGAAAATGTTTGAACCTATATGACTCCAGTCTAAGGCAAGTAAATATAAGAAGGGGTTAACACACGTGAAAAACAGGGTAACCAGAAATCAAAAATATACAGCAGAGTCACAAAAACCAAAAAGAAGAAAATATAAGTATAATACAAAAGAAAACCATCAAAACACAAAAGGAAAAACAAAAGGACAAATAAAATATAAAATCAACAGGAAAACAGGGTTTAAAATGGCAATAAATACATGTCTGTCAATAATTACCTATGTGTCAATGGACTAAATGCTCCAATCAAAAGACACAGAGTGGCAGGTTGGATTAAAATACAAGAGCCTAAAACATGCCGACTACAAGAGACCCACTTTAGGGCAAAGGGCACACATAGATTGAAAGTGAGGACATGGAAGAAGATATTTCATGCAGACGGAAATGACAAGAAAGTCAGGATCACAATATTTATATCAGACAAAATAGACTTTGAAACAAAGACTACAAAGAGAGATAAAAAAGGACACTCTAAAATGATAAAAGGATCAATACAAGAAGAGAATATTACACTTGTCAACATATATGCACCCAATATAGGAGCACCCAAATATATAAAACAAATACTAACAGACACAGAGGGAGAAATCTTTCAAAGTTGTGTGGAACAATGCTAACCCTATGCTAGGCTGGCTTCATCAACCTCTTCAATGGTGGGCCCAGAGGGGGCACCACCAGACGGAGGAGCTCCACCACCAGGGAAGCCCCCAGGCACTCCTCCTGGCATTCCTCCTGGCATGCCTCCTGCGCTCTGGTATAGCTTGGTAATGATGGCATTGCAGACTTTTTCCAGCTCCTTCTGCTGATGTTCAAATTCTTCCTTCTCTGCAGTCTGGTTCTTACCAAGCCAGTTGATTATTTCATTACACTTATCAAGAGTCTTCTGTTTGTCCTCATCATTAATCTTGCCTTGAAGTTTCTCATCCTCAACAGTAGCTTTCATGTTGAAAGCACAGGATTCAAGGGAATTCTTTAAAGACACCTTATCCCGCTGCTTCTCATCTTCAGCTTTATACTCCTCTGCTTCCTGAACCACGTGTTCAATGTCTTCCTTGCTCAAACGGCCCTTGTCATTAGTGATGGTCATCTTGTTCTCTTTTCCTGTGCTCTTATCCACAGCAGAGACATTGAGGATGCCATTGGCATCAATATCAAAAGTGACTTCTATCTGAGGAACACCACGGGAGGCAGGAGGTATGCCTGTGAGTTCAAACTTGCCAAGCAGGTTGTTATCCTTGGTCATGGCACGCTCACCTTCATAAACCTGAAAGAGTACACTGGGCTGGTTGTCCGAGTAGGTTGTGAAGATCTGCGTCTGCTTGCTGGGAATGGTGGTGTTGTGCTTGATGAGGACAGTCACGACTCCACCAGCAGCTTCATTTCCAAGGGAAAGACGAGTGACATCCAACAGCAGGAAGTCTTGAACATTTTCAGATTTGTCTCCAGATAGAATGGCTGCCTGGACAGCTGCACCATAAGCAACAGCCTCATCAGGGTTGATGCTCTTATTCAGTTCTTTCCCGTTGAAGAAGTCCTGTAGAAGTTTCTGAATCTTGGGGATGCGGGTTGAACCAGCCACCAGGACAATATTATGGATCTGAGACTTGTCTAGCTTGGCATCCCGAAGGGCTTTCTCCACAGGGTCCAGTGTGCCACAGAACAGGTCAGCATTCAGTTCTTCAAATCAGGCACGGGTAATTGAGGTATAGAAGTCAATTCCTTCATAGAGGGAATCAATCTCACTACCGGCCTGGGTGCTGGAAGAGAGAGTGCGCTTAGCACAAGCAGTACGAAGGTGACGGACAGCCCTCTTGTTCTCACTGATGTCCTTCTTGTGTTTGAGCTTGAATTCTGCAATAAAATGGTTGACCATCCGGTTGCCAAAGTCTTCTCCACCTAAGTGGGTATCTCCAGCTGTAGATTTGACCTCAAAGATTCCATCCTCAATAGTGAGGACTGACACATCAAAAGTGCCACCACCTAAATCAAAGATCAGCACATTTCTTTCTGCTCCAACCTTTTTGTCTAAGCCATAGGCAATAGCAGCAGCAGTTGGCTCGTTGATGATTCGAAGTACATTGAGCCCAGCAATAGTTCCAGCATCTTTGGTAGCCTGACGCTGAGAATCACTAAAGTAAGCGGGTACTGTGACAACAGCATTGGTAACAGTCTTCCCAAGGTAAGCTTCTGCTATTTCCTTCACCTTTGTCAAAACCATGGATGACACCTCCTCTGGATAAAACCTTTTTTGTCTCTCCCTTGTATTCTACTTGAACCTTAGGCCTGCTTGCATCATTCACCATCATGAAAGGCCAATGCTTCATATCAGACTGGAAAACAGCATAATCAAATCTTCGTCCAATGAGGCGGTTGGCATCAACAACTGTGTTGGTGTGATTCATTGCAACTTGGTTCTTTGCAGCATCACCAGTCAGTCGTTTGACATCAGTAAAGGTGACATAGCTTGGGGTAGTTTGGTTCCCCTGATCATTGGCAATTATTTCCACCTTTCCATGCTGGAAGACACCCACACAAGAATAGGTGGTGCCAAGATCAATGCCAACTGCAGGTCTCTTAGACATGGTTGCTGGAGTGCAGGCCCAGGTCCACTGGAGGAGAAAACAGCAACCTATAGAGCTGCTGCCGTGTTCAACGAGACAGTAGTAGGAGACTTTAAATACCCCACTCTCATCAACAGACAGATCTTCCAGCCAGAAAACTAATAGGGCAACAGAGATCCTAAATGATGTAATAGAACAGTTAGACTTAATTGATATTTTCAGGACATTACATCCAAAAAAGGCAGAATATGCATTCTTCTCAGGTGTACATGGAACTTTCTCAAGGACTGACCACATACTAGGGCACAAAACAAGCCTCAAGAAATCTAAGACTAAAAAAAAAAAAAAATTTAAGACTATAGAAGTTATCTCAAGCATCTTTTCTGATCACAACAGTATGAAATGAGAGATCAACTACAGAAGAAGAAACGAGAAAAAAAATTACATGGAAACTAAACAACATGCTACTAAAAAACCAATGGGTCAACAGTGAAATCAAAGAAGAAATTTAAAAATACCTTGAGACAAATGACAATGAAAACACAACTATACAAAATATATGGGATGTAACAAAACCTGTTCTTAGAGGAAAGTTCATAGCAATACAGGTCTTCTTTAAGAAACAAGAAAAATCTCAAACAACCTAATCCATCACCTAAAAGAATTAGAAAGAAGAACAAACAAAACCTAAAGTCAGCAGAAGGAAGGAGATAATAAAAATCAGCGAGGAAATAAAATGTAGATTTAGAAAACAATACAAACCCCCCCCCCCCAAAAAAAAACAAAAAAAACAAAAAAAAAAAAAAAAAAAAAAAAGGAAAAACCCAAATGAAACCACAAAAAAAAAAAAAAAAAAAAAACATAAAAATGCTATGAACAATTATATGCCAACAAGTTCGACAACCTAGAAGAAATGGACAACTGTCTAGAAACATACAGTCCAACAAACCTGAATCAAAAAGAAATAGATAGCTTGAACAGACCAATCCACTAGAAGTGAAATCGAATCTGTTATTAAAAAAACCTCCCTATATAAAAAAATTCAGGGCCAGATGGTTTCACAAGTGAATTCTACCAAACATACAAGGAATAACTTGTAGTGATCCTACTCCAACTCTTCCAGAAGACTGAAGAGGAAGGAAACACTCTCAAAGATATTCTATGAAGCCACCATCACCCTGATACCAAAACAAAAGACACTACCGAGAAAGAAAATTACAGGCCAATATCTTTGATGAATATAGAGGCAAAAATTCTCAACAAAAAATTAGCAAATCTAATCCAACAACACATAAAAAAGATCATACACCATGACCAAGCTGGATTCATACCAGAGTCACAAGGATGTTTCAACATATGCAAATCAATCAATGTGATACATGACATCAACAAAAGAAAAGACAAAAACACATCGCAGAAAAATAATTCAATAAAATTCAACATCCATTCATGACAAAAATCCTTACAAGAGTCGGTATACAGGGAACATATTGCAACATAATAAAAGCTATTTATGATAAACCCACTACCAGTATAATAATACTGAAAAACTGAAAGCCTTCCCACTAAAATCTGGAAAAAGACAAGGATGTCTACTCTCACCAGTTCCCTTCAACATAGTACTGGAAGTCCTAGCTGCAGCAATCAGACAAGAAAATGAAATAAAAGCTATTCAAATTGGTAGGAAAGAGGTAAAATTGTCACATACACAGATGACATGATACTACTTATAGAAAACCCTAAAGGCTCTACACAAAAAACAACTAGAACTGACTAACGAATTCAGCAAGGTAGCAGGATACAAGATTAACACACAGAAATTAGTTGCATTTCTTTACACTAACAATGAAGTATCACAAAGGGAATACAAACAAACAATTCCCTTTAAAATCGCATCAAAAAAAAAAACTACTTAGGAATAAACCTCACTAAGAAGGCAAAAGACTTATATGCTGAGAACTACAAAACATTAACAAAGGAAACTGAGGATGATTTAAATAAATGGAAAGATATCCCATACTCTTGGAATGGAAGAATTAATACTGCAAAAATGGCCATACTACCCAAAGCAATCTACAGATTTAATGCGATTCCTATCAAATTACCCATGGCATTTTTCATAGAACTAGAACAAATAATCCTAAAATTTATATGGATCCATAAAAGACCCAGAATTGCCAAAGTAATGCTGAGGAAAAAGAACAAAGCAGGAGGCATAACCCTCCCAGACTTCAGACAATACTACAAACCTACAGACATATGGGTCAATGGAACAGAATACAGTCCCGAAATAAACCTGCATACCTAGGGACAATTAATCTTCACCAAAGGAGTCAAGAATATACAATGGGGAAAAAGTCTCTTCAGCAAGCAGTGTTGGAAAAGTTGGACAGCTGCACATAAATCAATGAAGCTAAAACACACCCTCACACCATACACAAAAATAAATTCAAAATAGCTTAAAGATTTAACTATAAGACCATAAACCTCCTAAAAGAGAACATAGGCAAAACATTCTCTGACATATATCATAATAATGTTTTCTTAGGTCAGTCTCCCAATGTAAAAGAAATAAAAGTAAAAATAAACAAATGGGACCTAATCAAACTTGCAAGCTTTTGCACAGCAAGGGAAATCATAAACAAAATGAAAAGACAACCTACATACTGGGAAAATATTTGGAAATGATGCAACCAGCAAGGACTTAATTTCCAAAATATATAAACAGCTCATATAACTCAATAATAAAAAACAACCCAATGAAAAATGGGCAGAAGACCTAAAGACATTTCTTCAAAGGAGATGTACACATGGCCAATAAGCATGTGAAAATATGCTCATCATTGTTAATTAGAGAAATGCAAATCAAAAGTACAATGAGGTACCACCACACACCAGTCAGAATGGTCATCATTAAAAAGTCTACAAGTAATAAATGTTGGAAAGGGTGTGGAGAAAAGGGAACCCTTCTACACTGCTGGTGGGAATGCAAACTGGTGCAGCCACTATGGAGAACAGTATGGAGGTTCCTCAAAAAACTAAAAACAGAGGTGCCATGTGATCCAGCAATCCCACTCCTGGGCATATACCCAGACAAATCTGTAATTCGAAAAGATACCTGCACTCCTATGTTCACAACAGCACCATTTACAATAGCCAAGACATAGAAGCAACCTAAATGTCCATCGACAGAGGAATGGATAAAGATGTGTATATATACAGTGGAATATTACTCAGCCATTAAAAAGTATAAAATAATGCCATTTGCAGCAACATGGACGGACCTAGAGATGATCATGCTAAATGAAGTAAGTCAGACAAATACCATATGATATCACATATATGTGGAATCTAAAATACGACACAAATGAAAATATCTATGAAACAGAAACAGACTCACAGACATAGAGAAAAGACCTGTGGTTGCCAAGGGGGTGTCAGGGTTGGGGAGGGAAGGATTGGGAGTTTGGAGTTAGCAGATGCAAACTAGTAGATATAGGATGGATGAACAAGTTCCTACTGTATAGCATGGGGAAATATATCAAATATCCTGTGATAAACCATAATGGAAAAGAATATATATATATATATTATATATATTTTATATATATATAACTGAGTCACATTGCTGTACAGCAGAAATTAACACAACTTGTAAATCAACAATATTTCAATAAAATAAAAAAAAGAAAACTGTAACAGACTTATAAAAATTGAAGACACAAACAGATGTAAGGATATACTGTGTTCATGGATTGGAAGAATTAATGTTAAAATTTCCACACTACCCAAAGCAATCTATAGATTCAACACAATCCTTATAAAAATATCTATGACATGCTTCACAGAACTAGACCAAATAATTCTCAAATTTATATGAACACACAAAAGACCCCAAATAGCCAAAATAATTTTGAAAAGAAAAGCAAAGCTGGAGGCATAATGTTTCCTGATATCAGATTACACTACCAAGCTACAGTCATCAAAACACTATGGTACTGGCACAAAAATGGACAAATAGATCAATGTAACAGAATCAAGATTCCAGAAATGAACCAACAAATTATCTACGTCAAAGGAGGCAAGAATATATGATGGGAAAAAGACAGCCTCTTCAATAAATGGTGCTGGGAAAACTAGAAAGCTACCTACAAAAGAAACAAACTGGACTAGTCTCCTTAACATGCACAAAAATAAATTCAAAATGAATTAAGACTTAGATGTAAGAACTGAAACCATAAATTTTCTAGAAGAAACCATAGGCGGTACACTCTTTGCCATCAGTCTTAGTAATATTTGTTTGGGGCTTCCCTGGTGGCGCAGTGGTTGAGAGTCTGCCTGCTGATGCAGGGCACACGGGTTCGTGCCCCGGTCTGGGAAGATCCCACATGCCGCAAAGCGGCTGGGCCTGTGAGCCATGGCCGCTGAGCCTGCACATCCGGAGCCTGTGCTCCGCAATGGGAGAGGCCACAACAGTGAGAGGCCTGCATACCGCAAAAAAAAAAAGTAATATTTGTTTGGATATATCTCCTATGGCAAGAGAAGCAACAACAAAAATAAACAAACGGAACTACATTAAACCAAAAAGCTCTGCGTAGGGAAGGATGTTATCAATAAAACGAAAATGCCATCTACTGAAAGGGAGAACACATTTGTAAACTGTATATCTGATAAAGGGTTAATACCCCAAATATACCAGGAACTCATAAAACTCAAGAGTAAAAGAACAAAGCACCCAGTTAAAAAATGAGCAGAGGCTCTGAAGAGACAATTTTCCAAAGACATACAGGGGATCAACAGGCACATGAAAAGATGCTCAACATCACTAATCATCAGTGAAATGCAAATCAAAACAACAATCAGACATCATGTCACAGTCTCCAGAATATTGTATTATCAAAAAGACAACAAATAACAAATGTAGACAACAATGTGGAGATAAGGTAACCATCGTGCCCTGTTTGTGAAAAGTAAATTGATGTATCCACTATGGATAAAAGTATGGCTATTTCTCAAAACAATTAAAAACAGGTCTACCATATGTTCCAGCAATTCCACTTCTGTGTATTTATCTGAAGAAAAAGAAAACACTAATTAGAAAATATATAAGCACCCCTATATTCACTTCAGCATTATTTATTATAGCCAGGATATAGAAGCGACCCAAGTATCCATCAATAAATGGATAAAGAAGAAGTGATGTCTGTGCATCTATGTACACACACACACACACACACACACACACACACAATGGAATATTACTCAGCCAAAGAAAATAATGACATCTTGCCATTTGAGAGAACATGAATAGACATAGAAGATACCATGCTAAGTCAGACAGAGAAAGACAAATACTGTATGATTTCAATTATTTGAGTAATCTAAAAAACAAAACAAATGAACATGTAACAAAACAGAAACAGTTTTGAAAATACAGAGAAAAACAGGTGGTTGCCAGAGGAGAGGGGAGTGCGAGGAGGAAAAAATAGGTGAGGGGGATTAAGAGGTACTAACTTCCAGATGCAAAATGAACCTGTCTCAGGTATGAGATGGTATAATTTGGGAAATATAGTCAATAACTAAGTAATATGTTTGTATGGTGACATATCATAAACACACTTTACTGTGTTGATAATTTTTAAATGTACAGAAATATCAAATTACTATGTTGGACAACTGGAACTACCAGTATTGTAGGTCAATTATAGTTCAAGAACAAACAAATAAAATCACAGAAAAAAAGATTTTAGGTTACCAGAGGCAGTATGTGGGCAGAGGGGGAACTGGATGAAAGTAGTCAAAAGGTACAAACTTCCAGTTGTAAGATAATAAGTACTAGGGATTTAATGTACAACATGATAAACATAATATTAACACTGCTTTATGTTATATGAAAGTTGTTAAGAGAGCATATCCTAAGAGTTATCACATTTTTTTGCTATTTCTTTAATTTTTTACCTATATGAGATGATGAATTTTCACTAAACTGATTGTGATAATCATTTCAGGTGATAATCATTTCATGATGTCTGTATGTCAAATCATTATGCTGTACACCTGAAACATGCAGTGCTGTATGTCAATTATATCTCAATAAAACTTAAAGCAAAAGATGAATAACACCTTAATAAACCTAACTTAGAAAAAAAAAGTTATACCAAGATTAAGTGAATCCTACACCAGGACTCCAATGTTTTGGTTGTTAGGAAATATATTAACTACTCAGCTTATAAATTTATGATAGGCATGTGATCAACTTGATAGATACAAAGAAAGTAGCATGGTAGAATTCTACAGGTAATAATTTAAAAAATAAAGAAGATATTAATACATATGTACTGAAAGAAATATCACATACCCCCAACACTAGGTAACCTATAGAGAAATAACAGATTAATTTCCTCTGTCTGAAAAATCAACAGGAGATATGAATACCTAACTTACTTAACACTTTGATGAATTAGTCAAAAAATTACCTTTGGAAAAGAAGGATTAAAATCATCTCGATTTGCAGAGCATATGGATATATATTTAGTAAGCCCAAAGAATCAATGGATTATTGTTTCAGAAAATAAGACAATAAAATATCGTAAAGACTATAACATAAGCATATAGTACACAGTTCATGTAGACACATTCCAAGCAGTTACAAGGCATATTAAAAGGTAGGCTGCAATTTTAAAAGTATAAAATAAAATAAAAATAAATCTAACAACACATGAAAAGCCTATATGAATAAAATTATCATGGACTCCTTATAAAGATAATATAGATTTGAAGAAAAGGAAAATCAAACTATTTCCTTCAATATAATAATAAATCTTATATATAGAGAAAAAATATACCAATACACATATATGTGTGTATATGTATATATATGTATGTATATTTGTGTATATATATGTCTGTATATACAAAAATGTTTTTCTGGGGATAGATAATTTATTTTTTACATAAAATAATGAGAATAGATATAATGTATGTAAAATAATGAGTTTTTACTGAAATTAAAGATTAGTTATTATTAACTTAAATATATTTTACAAGATATTTAAGTTTCATGGGAACTACAAAGAAAAATCTACTGTAATTGCACAACAGATAAAGAATTAATTCATAGCACATCAAAAAAATACAAAGGAACAACAACAATAACAAAGAGAAAGCAATGAAAGGGTAATTGTAAGCCCTTATCAACAATTAAGTTAAACATTAAGGGACTAAGTTCTCTAAAAATAATGACAGAAAGTGGTTGAATTAATTTAAAAATAGAACCTACAATATGCTGTCTACAAAAGACTCTCTTTAACTTTAAGGACATATAAAGGATGTGAGAGGATGTAAAAAGGTAATTCATACAAATGGCAACCAAAAGAGAGCAGGAGTAACTATACGTATATGATATAATACATATTTTCAATCAAAATCAGTCACAGGAGACAAAGAATGTTACTATACAGTGATCAAGGGGTCAAATTATCAAGAGACTATTATAAGTATAAATATATAAGCACCCAATACTGGAGCATGTAAATATTTAAAGCAAACATTAACAAATACTACATGTAGAAAAAGCAATAAAATAATAGTAGGGTACTGCAATACCCCACATATAAACGTGGATACAGCATCCAGACAGAAAATTAATGAGAAAACATTGACCTGCTTAACACTTTAGAAAAGTAAACCTAACAGATATATACAGAACATTCCATTCAAGGACACCATAAAACACATTCTTCTCAAGGACAAATAAAACATTCTCCAGGATACATCACTCCTGGGACACAAAGCTAACCTTAACACATTTAACATTAAAATCATACCTCAGAGCTTTCCAATCAAAATGATATGGAAGTAGAACTCAATAGGAGAAAAGCCTGAAAAATTCACAAATACATGGAAATTAAACAACACACTCCAAATAACCAATGGGTCAAATTAGAAATCAAAAGAAATTAGTATCTTGAGAAAAATAAAAATACAAAATACCACAATTTAGAGAGTACATCAAAAGTAGTTCTTATGTGCCTACATTAAAAAAAATGAAAGTTTTCAAAAGAAAAGCCACGTAACTTTATACATTAAGGAAGTAGAAAAAAAGAATTCCACACAAAATTAGGAGAAGAAAGGAAAGAGCAAAGATTAGAGAATAAATAATGGAGTAAGACTAGAAAAAAAAAAGAAAAACATCAAGCTAAGAGTTGGAGTTTTAAAAAATAAAGCCTTGGGCTTCCCTGGTGGCACAGTGGTTAAGAATCCACCTGCCAGTGCAGGGGACACAGGTTCGAGCCCTGGTCTGGGAAGATCCTACATGCCGTGGAGCAACTAAGCCCATGCACCACAACTACTGAGCCTGTGCTCTAAAGCCCATGCTCCACAACAAGAGAAGCCCCCGCTCACTGAAACTAGGGAAAGCCTGTGTGCAGCAACAAAGACCCAATGCAGCCCCACAAAAAATAAGTAAATAAAAAAATGAAGCCAATTTACAAACTTTTAGCTAGATTAACAAAGGGAAAAAAAGAGAAGTCAAAAAAATCTGATAAATGAAAGAAGAGACATCAAAGAAATACAAAGGAACATAAGAGTATATTATTAACAATTACATACCAACAAATTAGATAAGTTATAATAAATAATTAAATTCCCAGAAGCATGAAGACTACCAAGACTCAATCTTGAAGAGAAAGTCTGAACAGACCAATAATAAATGAGGAGGTTGAAACAATAAACACAAACTTCCTGACAAAGAAATGCCCCAAACCAGATGGTTTCACTGTTGAATTCTACCAAACATTAAAAAATAATTATCACCAATCATTCTCAAACTCTTCCCAAGAAACTGAGGAAGAGGGAACACTCCCAAGCTCTTTTTATGAGGACAGCATTACTCTGACATCAAAGCCAGATAAGGAACACCACAAGAAAATAAATCTATAGGCTGATAGGCCTGATGAATATAAACGCAAAAATTCTCAGCAAAAAGTCAAACCAAATTCAACAGCAAGTTAAAAAGTTCATACACCAGGGGCTTCCCCGGTGGCGCAGTGGTTGGGAGTCCTCCTGCCGATGCAGGGGACACGGGTTCCATGCCCTGGTCCGGGAAGATCCCACATGCCGTGGAGCAGCTAGGTGCATAAGCCATGGCCACTGAGCCTGCATGTCTGGAGCCTGTGCTCCGCAACGGGAGACACCACAACAGTGAGAGGCCCGTGTACCGCAAAAAAAAAAAAAAAAAAAAAAAGCAGCAAGGGAAAAATGACAAATAACATAAAAGGGAATACCATAAGGTTAACAGCTGATTTCTCAGCAGAAACTCTACAAGCCAGAAGGGAGTGGCATGAAATACTTAAAGTGATGAAAGGGAAGAATCTACAACCAAGATTTCTCTACCTGGCAAGGATCTTATTCAGATTCAATGGAGAAATCAAAAGCTTTACAGACAAGCAAAAGCTAAGAGAATTCAGCACCACCAAACCAGCTCTACAACAAATGCTAAAGCAACTTCTCTAAGTAGGAAACACAAGAGAAGAAAAGGACCTACAAAAACAAGCCCAAAACAATAAATGGTCATAGGAACATACATATCAATAATTACCCTAAACGCGAATGGATTAAATGCTCCAACCAAAAGACACAGGTTTGCTTAATGGATACAAAAACAAGACCTATATATATGCTGTCTACAAGAGACCCACTTCAGACCTAGGGACACCTTGAGAATGAAAGTGAGGGGATGGAAAAAGATATTCCATGCAAATGGAATTCAAAAGAATGTTGGAATAGCAATACTCATATCAGATAAAATAGACTTTAAAATAAAGAATGTTACAAGAGACAAGGAAGGACACTACATAATGATCAGGGGATCAATCCAAGAAGAAGATACAACAATTATAAATATATATGCACCCAACATAGGAGCACCTCAATACATAAGGCAACTGCTAACAGCTATAAAAGAGGAAATCGACAGTAACACAGTAAGAGTGGGGGATTTTAACACCTCACTTACACCAATGGACAGATCATCTAAAATGAAAATAAATAAGGAAACAGAAGCTTTAAATGACATAACAGACCAGAGAGATTTAATTGATATTTATAGGACATTCCATCCAAAAACAGCAGATTACACTTTCTTCTCAAGTGCGCACAGAACATTCTCCAGGATAGATCACATCTTGAGTCACAAATCAAGCCTCAGTAAATTTAAGAAAATTGAAATCATATCAAGCATCCTTTCTGACCACACACTATGAGATTAGAAATGAATTACAGGAAAAAAAACGTAAAAAACACAAACACATGGAGGCTAAACAATACGTTACTAAATAACCAAGAGATCACTGAAGAAATCAAAGAGGAAATAAAAAAATACCTAGAGACAAATGACAATGAAAACACGATGATCCAAAACCTATGGGATGCAGCAAAAGCAGTTCTAAGAGGGAAGTTTATAGCAATACAATCCTACTCAAGAAACAAGAAACATCTCAAATAAACAACCTAACCTTACACCTAAAGGAATTAGAGAAAGAAGAACAAACAAAATCCAAAGGTAGTGGAAAGAAAGAAATCATAAAGATCAGAGCAGAAATAAATGAAATAGAAACAAAGAAAACAAGAGCAAAGCTCAATAAAACTAGAAGCTGGTTCTTTGAGAAGATAAACAAAATTGATAAACCATTAGCCAGAGTCATCAAGAAAACGAGAGGGAGAGGACTCAAATCAATAAAATTAGAAATGAAAAAGGAGAAGCTACAAGAGACACCACAGAAAAACAAAGCATCCTAAGACTACTATTACAAGCAACTCTATGCCAATAACATGGACAACCTGGAAGAAATGGACAAATTCTTAGAAAGGTATAACTATCCAAGACTGAACCAGGAGGAAATGGAAAACATGAAAAGACTAATTACAAGTAATGAAATTGAAACTGTGATTAAAAATCTTCCAAGAAACAAAAGTCCAGGACCAGGTGGCTTCACAGGTGAATTCTATCAAACATTTAGAGAAGAGCTAACACCCATCCTTCTTAAACTCTTCCAAAAAATTGTGGAGGAAGGAACACTCCCAAACACATTCTATGAGGCCACCATCACCCTGGTACCAAAACCAGACAAAGGTACTACAAAAAAAGAAAATTACAGACCAATATCACTGATGAAGATAGATGCAAAAATCCTCAACAAAATACTAGCAAACAGAATCCAACAACACATTAAAAGGATCATATACCATGATCAAGTGGGATTTATCCCAGGGATGCAAGGATTCTTCAATATATGCAAATCAATCAATGTGATACACCATATTAACAAACTGAAGATTAAAAACCATATGATCATCTCAATAGATGCAGAGAAAGCTTTTGACAAAATTCAACATCGATTTATAATAAAAACTCTCCAGGAAGTGGGCACAGAGGGAACCTACTTCAACATAATAAAGGCCATGTACGACAAACCCACAGCAAACATCATTCTCAAAGGTGAAAAACTGAAAGCATTTCCTCTAAGATCAGGAACAAGACAAGGATGTGCACTCTCACCACTATTATTCAACATAGTTTTGGAAGTCCTAGCCATGGCAATCAGAGAAGAAAAAGAAATAAAAGGAATACAAATTGGAAAAGAAGAAGTAAAACTGTCACTGTTTGCAGATGACATGATACTATAGATAGAGAATCCTAAAGATGCCACCAGAAAACTACTAGAGCTAATCAATGAATTTGGTAAAGTTGCAGGATACAAAATTAATGCACAGAAATCTCTTGCATTCCTATACACTTATGATGAAAAATCTGAAAGAGAAATTAAGGAAACACCCCCATTTACCATTGCAACAAAAAGAATAAAATACCTAGGAATACACCTACCTAGGGAGACAAAAGACCTGCATGCAGAAAACTATAAGACACTGATGAAAGAAATTAAAGATGATACCAACAGATGGAGAGATATACTATGTTCTTGGATTGGAAGAATCAATATTGTGAAAATGACTATACTACCCAAAGGAATCTACAGATTCAATGCAATTCCTATCAAATTATCAATGGCATTTTTTACAGAACTAGAACAAAAAAATCTTAAAATTTGTATGGAGACACAAAATATCCCGAATAGCCAAAGCAGTCTTGAGGGGGAAAAAAGGAGATGGAGGAATCAGACTCCCTGACTTCAGACTATACTATAAAGCTACAGTAATCAAGACAATATGGTACTGGCACAAAAACAGAAACATAGATCAATGGAACAAGATTGAAAGCCCAGAGATATACCCATGCACCTTTGGTCAATTATTCTATGACAGAGGAGGCAAGGATATACAACGGAGAAAAGGCAGTCTCTTCAATTAGTGGTGCTGGGAAAACTGGACAGCTACATGTAAGAGAATGAAATCAGAACAGTCCCTAACATCATACACAAAATAAACTCAAAATGGATTCGAGACCTAAATGTAAGAGCAGACACTATAAAACTCTCAGAGGAAAACACAGGAAGAACACTCTTTGACATAAATCACAGGAAGATCATTTTTGATCCACCTCCTAGAGTAATGGAAATAAAAACAAAAATAAACAAATGGGACCTAATGAAACTTCAAAGCTTCTGCACAGCAAAGGAACCATAAACAAAACAAAAAGACAACCCTCAGAATGGGAGAAAATATTTGCAAACGAATCAACGGACAAAGGATTTTTTTTTTTTGCAGTAAGCAGGCCTCTCACTGTTGTGGCCCCTCCCATTGCGGACCACAGGCTCTGGACACGCAGGCTCAGCAGCTCACGGGCCCAGATGCTCCGTGGCATGTGGGATCTTCCTGGACAGGGGCACGAACTCGTGTCCCCTGCATCGGCAGGCAGACTCTCAACCACTGCGCCACCAGGGAAGCCCCGGATAAAGGATTAATCTCCAAAATATATAAACAGCTCATGCAGCTCAATATTAAAAAAAACAAACAACCCAATCGAAAAATGGGAAGAAGACCTAAATAGACATTTCTCCAAAGAAGACATACAGATGGGCAAGAAGCACATGAAAAGCTGCTCAACATCACTAATTATTAGAGAAATGCAAATCAAAACTGCAATGAGGTCTCTCCTGACACCAGTTAGAATGGGCATCATCATAAAATCTACAAACAACAATTGCTGGAGAGGGTGTGGAGAAAAGGGAACCCTGTTGCACTGTTGGTGGGATAGTAAATTGATACAACCACTATGGAGAACAGTATGGAGGTTCCTTAAAAAACTAAAAATAGAATTACCATATGATCCAGCAATCTCACTCCTGGGCATATACCCAGAAAAAAACATAATTCAAAAAGACACATGAACCCAATGTTCATTGCAGCACTATTTACAATAGCCAGGTCATGGAAGCAACCTAAATGCCCACCGAAAGACGAATGGATAAAGAAGATGTGGTATATATATACAATGGAATATTACTCAGCCATAAAAAGGAACGAAATTGGGTCATTTGTTGAGATGTGGATGGATCTAGAAACTGTCATACAGAGTGAAGTAAGTCAGAAAGAGAAAAACAAACATCGTGTATTAATGCATATATGTGGAACCTAGAAAAATGGTACAGATGAACTGGTTTGCAGGGTGGAAACAGAGACACAGATGTAGAGAACAAACGTATGGACACTCAGGGGGGAAAGCGGTGGGGTGGTGGTGTGATGAATTGGGCGATTGGGATTGACAAGTATACACTGATGTGTATAAAACTGATGACTAATAAGAAACTGCTGTATAAAAAAAATTCAAAAATTAAAAAAAAAAAAAAGAGAGAGAGAGGTCCAAGCCCCACATTGGGCTCCTCAGCACGGGGTCCTGCACCAAGAAAACCAGCCCCCAGAGCATTTGGCTTTGAAGGCTAGTGGGGCTTAATTTCAGGAGTTCCAGAGGGTTAGGGGAAATAGAGGCTTCACTCTTAATGGGCACACACAAAAATCGTACATGCTGTGGGACCCAGGGAAGAAGCAGTAATATGATAGGAGCCTGGGTCAGACCTACTTGTTGATTTTGGAGAGCCTCCTGGAGAGGCAGGCGATAACTGGAGCTCACCCTGGGGACACAGACTCTGGCAACAGCCATTTTGAGGAGCTTGTTCTACCATGTGGACACTGGTGCTGGCTAATGCCAACCTGGAGCCCTCCCTCTAGCTTATAGCCCGAATATCCAGCCCTGCCCAGACCAAAGAGCCTATAAGAGCCGGTGCTGGTACGCCTCAGGACAAGCAACTAACACGGCACAGACACAGCCCCACCCACTGGCAGAAAGACTGCCTTAGGACTGTGTGAGCTCACAGTCACCTCTGGACATGGTCCTGCCCATCAGGGCCCAAGACCTGTTCCCATGCTCCAGTGCACAGGCACTAAACCTGAAACTCTGAGGGCCCTCCAGCTGGAGAATCTGAGACCCAGCTCCAATCAAGAGTGGGCAGGCACCATCCCCAGAATTCCATGGGTCCGAGCTACACCCTCTACAGAGCTTGCTCTAGCCTCAGGACCAGCTTCTCCATTGAGGGTGGACACCAGCCACAAGAAAACCACAGTCCTGCAGTCTGTGGATCTGGTCCACCCACCAGGCGGGCAGACCATGCCCCGGGACTGGCTGGGCCCTAGGCCACCCACCAGCAAGCTTGCTGTAGCCTCAAGCCCAGCTTCACCCACCAGTGGGCAGACCCCAGCCATAAGAAAACCGCAGCCCCACACCTCCAGACATAGCTCACCCACTAGCAGGCCAGATCCTTCCTTGGGACCACCTGGGCCCTGGTGCCAAGCACCAGCATTTCAACAGAAGGCTCAAGATACCCCAGGCCCTTCAGCCAACTGTGTCAGAAAGCAGCCCCACCCACCAATGATCCAACACAAGTTCTGGGACCTGTAACCAGATTCCAGGATGTGGTCTCACCCACAGAAGTTGAGCAACAGCCCTGGGGTTTCCTGGACACTGACTCCACCCATCAGTAATGCAGCACTAGCCCTGGGTACCCCCATGGTTCTGCAGTAAGCCGCCTCCTGACAGTCCTAACAGAGTAGCTAGCCACAAGCCTCTACACAAGGCAGGACCCAGCAACCAACCAGACCAGGGGCCAACCAAGCCTACCAGACCACCCACATAATGAGCCCACCACAACAGAAAGACCCATGGAGCCCTCACAGGGGAAACCTCTAGAGCATAAAGCTCTGGTGTTGAGAGGAAAGTGCACTGCTGGGACATATAGGAGGTCTCCTACAAAAAGCCACTTCTCCAACATTGGGAAAAAAACATAACCAACCTGTGAGATACATAAAAATATAAACAGCAAATTAGGGAAAACTAGGTGACAGAGGAACATGTTCCTAAAAAAGGAACAAGATAAAAACCCCAAAAGAAGAAGTTAGTGAAGTGGAGATAGGCAATCTACCCAAGAAAGAATTCAGAGTAGTGATCATAAAGATGATCAAAAACTCGGGAGAAGAATGGATGCAAAAAGAAGCCAGGAATTTTCAACAAAAATTTAGAGACTATAAAGAACAATCAATCAAAGATGAAGAATAAAATAACTGAAATGAAAAACACACTAGAAGAAAGCAACAGTAGACTAAATGATATAGAGGAATGAAGCAGTGAGCTGGAAGGCAGAGTAGTGGAAACCACTGATGCTGAAGAGAAAAAAGAAGGAAAAGAAATGAGGACAGCTTAATAGACCTCTGGGACAACAACAAGTGCACTAATATTTGCATCATAGGGGACCCAGAAGAAGGAGAGAGAGAAAAATGGGCTGTGAATATAACTGAAGACATAATAGGTGATAAGTTCCCTAACCTGGGATAGGAAAGAGACACCCAAGTTTGGGAAGCACAGAATGTCCCATACAGGATTACCCACAGAGGAAAGCATGAAGACACATTGTAATAAAAATGGCAAAAATTAAAGTGAGAATGTTAAAAGTAGCAAGAGAAAAGCAGCACAAGGGAACTCCCATTTGGCTAACAGTTGACTTTTCAGCATAAACTCTGCAGGCCAGCAGGGAGTGGCAGGACATATTCAAAGTGATGAAAGTGATAAAAAAAAAAAAAAAAACTTACAACCAAGAATACTCTAAACAGCAAGGTTCTTTTTCAGATTTGATGGAGAGATCACAAGCTTCACAAACAAGCAGAAGCTAAAAGAGTTCAGAACCACCAAACCACCTTTATAAGAAATGTTAAAGGAAATTCTCTAAGCAAAAAACATGAAAATTATAAGAGGAAAAAAACTGATTGGTAAAGGTGAACATATAGTAAAGGTAGGAAATCATCCATGCACAAATCTAGTAGGAAGGTTAAAAGAGAAATGTAGTAAAATCATCTATAGATAATAAGCAGTTAAGGGTCACACAAGACAGTTACGTATAAAATATGGTATCAAGGCAGTAATCATGAGGGGTGGGTAGTATAAATGCAGGTTGTGAAAATGCACTGAAATGAAGAGACCAGCAACATAAAATAACTATATATATATATATATATATATAGGTATATGTATATATATATATGGGTATGTATAAGACTGATGGTAACCACAAACTAAAAATCTGTAATAGAGACACACATGGACACAAAAGTAAAAGGTAACATAACATAACACTAAAGATATCCATCAAATCACAAGTGAAGAGAACAAAAAGAAGAAAGGAACAAGAAAGACCTAAAAAACAACCCCAAAACAATTAACAAAATGGCAATAAGAACATACATATCAATAATTATATTAAATGTAAATGGACTAAATGCTCCAAGCAAAAGACATAGAGTGGCTGAATGGATACAAAAACAATATCTGTATAAAATGTTGCCTACAAGAGACACGTTTCAGATCTAAAGACACAAACTGAAAGTAGAGAGATGGAAAAATGTAGACCATACAAATGGATATCAAAAGAGGACCAGGGTAGCAATACTTATATTAGACAAATTAGACTTTAAAATAAGGACTGTTAAAAAGAGACAAAGAAGTACATTACATAATGATCAAGGGGTCAATCCAAAAAGATATAACAATTGTAAATATATATCCACCCAAAATAGGAGCAACTAAATACATAAAGCAAGTATTAACTGACATAGAGGGAGAAATTGACAGTAACACAATAATAGTAGGGAAATTTAAAACCCCATTTATATCAATGGACAGGTCATTCAGCCAAAATCAATAAGGAAACACTGGCCTTAAATGACATATTATACCAGATGGATTTTATGTGTGTGTGTGTGTATATATCTATCTATCCATCTATCTATCTATATATATATAAAACATCCATCCAAAAGTAACCAAATACACTTCCTTCTGAAGTGCACATGGAACTTTCTCCAGGAGAGATCACATGCTAGGCTTCAAAACAATCCACAGTAAACTTCAGAAAACTGAAATCACATAAAGTATCATTTACAAACACAATGCTATGAGACTACAAATCAACTATAAGAAAAAAACCTGCAAAAACACAAACATGGAGGCTAAGCAATATGCTACTAAACAAACAATGGATCACTGAAGATATCAAAGAGGAAATAAAAAAATACCTAGAGACAAATGAAAATGAAAACACAACAATCCAAAATCTATGGACACAGCCAAAGCAGTTCTAAAAGTTTACAGTGATACAAGCTTACCATAGGAAACAATAAAAATCTCAATGAACAATGCAACCATACACACAAAGGACTTAGAAAAAGAAGAACACAGCTCAAAGTTAGTAAAAAAAAAAAAAAAAAAAATCAGCGGAGATCACCTTCCTCCCCACAGATACTCCAGAAATACATCTACACGTGGAACAACTCCTACAGAACACTTACTGAACGCTGGCAGAAGACCTCAGACCTCCCAAAAGGCAAGAAAGCCCCCACGTACCTGGGTAGGGCAAAAGAAAACAGAATAAACAGAGACAAAAGGATAGGGACGGAACCTGCACCAGTGGGAGGGAGCCGAGAAGGAGGAAAGGTTTCCACACACTAGGAAGCCCCTTCGTGGGCGGAGACTGCAGGTGGCAGAGCGGGGCGCTTCGGAGCCGCGGATAAGACCACAGCAACAGGGGTGCGGTGGGCAAAGCGGGGAGAGATTCCCGCACAGAGGATCGGTGCCGACCAGCATTCACCAGCCCGAGAGGCTTGTCTGCTCACTTGCTGGGGCAGGTGGGGCTGGGAGTTGAGGCTCGGGCTTCGGTCGGAGCGCCAGGAGAGGACTGGGGCTGGCAGCGTGAATACAGCCTGAAGGGAGCTAGTGAGCCACAGCTGGCCGGGAGGGAGTCCGGGGAAAAGTCTGAACCTGCCGAAGAGGCAAGAGACTTTTTCTTCCCTCTTTGTTTCCTGGTGCGCTAGGAGAGGGGATTAAGAGCGCTGCTTAAAGAAGCTCCAGAGACAGGCGCGAGCCGCGGCTAAAAGCGCGGACACCAGAGACAGGCATGAGACGCTAAGGCTGCTGCTGCCGCCACCAACAAGCCTGTGTGCGAGCACAGGTCACTATCCACACCCCACTTCCGGGGAGCCTGTGCAGCCCGCCACTGCCAGGGTCCCGGGATCCAGGGACAACTCCCTCGGGAGAACACACAGCGCACATCAGGCTGGTACAACGTCATGCCGGATTCTGCTGCCGCAGGCCCGCCCCGCACTCCGTGTCCCTCCCTTCCCCCGGCCTGAGTGAGCAAGAGCCCCCGAATCAGCGGCTCCTTAACCCCGTCCTGTGTGAGCGAAAACAGAGGCCCTCCGGCGACCTACACGCAGAGGCAGGGCCAAACCCAAAGCGGAGCCCCTGGGAGCTGTGAGAACAAAGAAAAGAAAGGGAAATCTCTCCTTGCAGCCTCAGAAGCAGCAGATTAAAGCTCCACAATCAACCTGATGGACTCTGCATCTGTGGAATACATGAATAGACAACGAATCATCCCAAATTGAGGAAGTGGACTTTGAGAGCAATATTTACGATTTTTTCCCCTTTTCCTCTTTTTGTGAATGTGTATGTGTATGGTTCTGTGTGAGATTTTGTCTGTATAGCTTTGCTTCCACCATTTGCCCTAGGGTTCTATCCGTCCATTTTTGGTTTTTAATTTTTTTTCTTAATAATTATTTTTTATTTTAATAACTTTATTTTATTTTACTTTATCTTCTTTCTTTCTTTCCTTCCTTCCCTCCTTTAGACAACGAATCATCCCAAATTGAGGAGGTGGACTTTGAGAGCAAGATTTATGAATTTTTCCCCTTTTCCTCTTTTTGTGAGTGTGTATGCGTATGCTTCTGTGTGAGATTTTGTCTGTATAGCTTTGCTTCCACCATTTGTCCTAGGGTTCTATCTGACCTTTTTTTAAAATTTTTTTCTTTTTTTCTTAATTTTTTAAATTTTAATAACTTTATTATATTTTATCTTACTTTATTTTATTTTATCTTCTTTCTTTTTTTTCCTTTCTTCCCTCCTTCCTCCCTCCCTTTCTTTCTTTCTTCCTCCCTTTCTTTCTTTCTTTTTTTCTTTCTTTCTTCTTCTACTAATTCTTTCTTTCCAGTTTTTCTCCCTTTTATTCTGAGCCGTGTGGATAAAAGGCTCTTAGTGCTGCAGCCAGGAGTCACTGCTGTGCCTCTGAGGTCGGAGAGCCAACTTCAGGACACTAGTCCACAAGAGACCTCCCAGCTCCACACAATATCAAATGGCAAAAATCTCCCAGAGATCTCCATCTCAACACCAGCACCCAGCTTCACTCAACGACCAGCAAGCTACAGTGCTGGACATCCTATGCCAAACAACTAGCAAGACAGGAACACAACCCCACCCATTAGCAGAGAGGCTGCCTAAAATCATCATAAGTCCACAGATACCCCAAAACACACCACCAGACGTGGACCTGCCCACCAGAAAGACAAGATGCAGCCTCATCCACCAGAACACAGGCACTAGTCCCCTCCACCAGGAAGCCTACACAACCCACTGAACCAACCTTAGCCACTGGGGACAGACACAAAAAACAACGGGAACTATGAACCTGCAGCCTGCAAAAAGGAGACCCCAAACACAGTAAGATAAGCAAAATGAGAAGACAGAAAAACACACAGCAGATGAGGGAGCAAGGCAAAACCCCACCAGAGCTAACAAATGAAGAGGAAATAGGCAGTCTACCTGAAAAAGAATTCAGAATAATGAGAGTAAAGATGATCCAAAATCTTGGAAATAGAATAGACAAAATGCAAGAACCATTTAACAAGGACCTAGAAGAACTAAAGATGAAACAAACAACGATGAACAACACAATAAATGAAACTAAAAATACTCCAGATGGGATCAAGAGCAGAATAACTGAGGCAGAAGAATGGATAAGTGACCTGGAAGTTAAAATAGCGGAAATAACTACTGCAGAGCAGAATAAAGAAAAAAGAATGAAAAGAACTGAGGACAGTCTCATAGATCTCTGGGACAACATTAAACACACCAACATTCGAATTACAGAGGTTCCAGAAGAAGAAGAAAAAAAGGGACTGAGAAAATATTTGAAGAGATTATAGTTGAAAACTTCCCTAATATGGGAAAGGAAATAGTTAATCAAGTCCAGGAAGCACAAAGAGTCCCATACAGGAAAAATCCAAGGAGAAATACACCAAGACACATATTAATCAAACTGTCAAAACTAAATACAAAGAAAACATATTAAAAGCAGCAAGGGAAAAACAACAAATAACACACAAGGGGAACCCCATAAGGTTAACAGCTGATCTTTCAGCAGAAGCTCTGCAAGCCAGAAGGGAGTGGCAGGACATATTTAAAGTGATGAAGGAGAAAAACCTACAACCAAGATTACTCTACCCAGCAAGGATCTTATTCAGATTTGACGGAGAAATTAAAACCTTTACAGACAAGCAAAAGTTAAGAGAATTCAGCACCACCAAACCAGCTTTACAACAAATGCTAAAGGAACTTCTCTAGGCAAGAAAAACAAGAGAAGGAAAAGACCTACAATAACGAACCCAAAACAATTAAGAAAATGGTAATAAGAACATACATATCGATAATTACCTTAAATGTAAATGGACTAACTGGTCCCACCAAAAGACACAGATTAGCTGAAAGGATACATAAACAAGACCCATATATTTGCTGTCTACAAGAGACCCACTTCAGACCTAGAGACACATACAGACTGAAAATAAGGGGATGGAAAAAGATATTTCATGCAAATGGAAACCAAAAGAAAGCTGGAGTAGCAATTCTCATATCAGACAAAATAGACTTTAAAATAAAGAATATAAGAAGAGACAAAGAAGGACACTACATAATGATTAAGGGATCAATCCAAGAAGAAGATATAACAATTGTAAATATTTATGCACCCAACACAGGAGCACCTCAATACATAAGGCAAATACTAACAGCCATAAAAGGAGAAATGGACAGTAACACATTCATAGTAGGGGACTTTAACACCCCACTTTCACCAATGGACAGATCATCCAAAATGAAAATAAATAAGGAAACACAAGCTTTAAATGATACATTAAACAAGATGGACTTAATTGATATTTATAGGACATTCCATCCAAAAACAGCAGAATTCACATTTTTCTCAACTGCTCATGGAACATTCTCCAGGATAGATCATATCTTGGGTCACAAATCAAGCCTTAGTAAATTTAAGAAAATTGAAATTGTATCAAGTATCTTTTCCGACCACAACGCTATGAGATTAGATATCAATTACAAGAAAAGATCTGTAAAAAAATACAAACACATGGAGGCTAAACAATACACTACTTAATAACGAAGTGATCACTGAATAAATCAAAGAGGAAATAAAAAATATCTAGAAATAAATGAAAATGGAGACACAACGACCCAAAATCTATGGGATGCAGCAAAAGCAGTTCTAAGAGGGAAGTTTATAGCAAAACAATCCTACCTTAAGAAACAGGAAACATCTCGAATAAACAACCTAACCTTGCACCTAAAGCAATTAGAGAAAGAAGAACAAAAAAACCCCCAAAGTTAGCAGAAGGAAAGAAATCATAAAGATCAGATCAGAAATAAATGAAAAAGAAATGAAGGAAACGATAGCAAAGATCAATAAAACTAAACGCTGGTTCTTTGAGAAGATAAACAAAATTGATAAACCATTAGCCAGACTCATCAAGGAAAAAAGGGAGAAGACTCAAATCAAAAGAATTAGAAATGAAAAAGGAGAAGTAACAACTGACACTGCAGAAATACAAAAGATCATGAGAGATTACTACAAGCAACTCTATGACAATAACATGGACAACCTGGAAGAAATGGAAAAATTCTTAGAAATGCACAACCTGCCTAATCTGAATCAGGAAGAAATAGAAAATATGAACAGACCAATCACAAGCACTGAAATTGAAACTGTGATTAAAAATCTTTCAACAAACAAAAGCCCAGGACCAGATGGCTTCACAGGCGAATTCTATCAAACATTTAGAGAAGAGCTAACACCTATCCTTCTCAAACGTTTCCAAAATAAGGCAGAGGGAGGAACACTCCCAAACTCATTCTACAAGGCCACCATCACCCTGGTACCAAAACCAGACAAGGATGTCACAAAGAAAGAAAACTACAGGCCATATCACTGATGAACATAGATGTAAAAATCCTCAACAAAATACTAGCAAACAGAATCCAACAGCACATTAAAAGGATCATACACCATGATTAAGTGGGGTTTATTCCAGGAATGCAAGGATTCTTCAATATACGCAAATCAATCAACGTGATACACCATATTAACAAATTGAAGGAGAAAAACCATAGGATCATGTCAATAGATGCAGAGAAAGCTTTCGACAAAATTCAACACCCATTTATGATAAAAACCCTGCAGAAAGTAGGCATAGAGGGAACTTTCCTCAACATAATAAAGGCCATATATGACAAACCCACAGCCAACATCGTCCTCAATGGTGAAAAACTGAAAGCATTTCCACTAAGATCAGGAACAAGATATGGTTGCCCACTCTCACCACTCTTATTCAACATAGTTTTGGAAGTTTTAACCACAGCAATCAGAGAAGAAAAGGAAATAAAAGGAATCCAAATTGGAAAAGAAGTAAAGCTGTCACTGTTTGCAGATGACATGATACTATACATAGAGAATCCTAAAGATGCCACTAGAAAACTACTAGAGCTAATCAATGAATTTGGTAAAGTAGCAGGATACAAAATTAATGAACAGAAATCTCTGGCATTCCTATACACTAATGATGAAAAATCTGAAAGTAAAATCAAGGAAACACCCCATTTACCACTGCAACAAAAAGAATAAAATATGTACGAATAAACCTACCTAAGGAGACAAAAGACCTGTATGCAGAAAATGATAAGACACTGATGAAAGAAATTAAAGATGATACAAATAGATGGAGAGATATACCATGTTCTTGGATTCGAAGAATCAACACTGTGAAAATGACTATACTCCCCAAAGGAATCTACAGATTCAATGCAATCCCTATCAAACTACCAATGGAATTTTTCACAGAGCTAGAACAAAAAACTTCACAATTTGTATGGAAACATAGAAGACCCCAAATAGCCAAAGCAATCTTGAGAACGAAAAACGGAGCTAGAGGAATCAGGTTCCCTCACTTCAGACTATACTACAAAGCTACAGTAATCAAGACAGTATGGTACTGGCAAAAAAACAGGATGATAGATCAATGGAACAGGATAGAAAGCCCAGAGATAAACCCATGCACATACGGTCACCTTATCTTTGATAAAGGAGGCAGGAATGAATGTACAGTGGAGAAAGGACAGCCTCTTTAATAAGTGGTGCTGGGAAAACTGGACAGGTACATGTAAAAGTATGAGATTAGATCACTCCCTAACACCATACACAAAAATAAGCTCAAAATGGATTAAAGACCTAAATGTAAGGCCAGACACTATCAAACTCTTAGAGGAAAACATAGGCAGAACACTCTATGACATAAATCACAGCAAGATTCTTTTTGACCCACCTCCTAGAGAAATGGAAATAAAAACAAAAATAAACAAATGGGACCTAATGAAACTTCAAAGCTTTTGCACAGCAAAGGAAACCATAAACAAGACCAAAAGACAACCCTCAGAATGGGAGAAAATATTCGCAAATGAAGCAACTGACAAAGGATTAATCTCCAAAATTTATAAGCAGCTCATGCAAGTCAATACCAAATAAACAAACAACCCAATCCAAAAATGGGCAGAAGACCTAAACAGACATTTCTCCAAAGAAGATATACAGATTGCCAACAAACATATGAAAGAATGCTCAACATCGTTAATCATTAGAGAAATACAAATCAAAACTACAATGAGATATCATCTCATACCAGTCAGAATGGTCAGTATCAAAAAATCTAGAAACAATAAATGCTGGAGAGGGTGTGGAGAAAAGGGAACCCTCTTGCACTGTTGGTGGGAATGTAAATTGATACAGCCACTGTGGAGAACAGTATGGAGGTTCCTTAAGAAACTACAAATAGAACTACCATACGACCCAGCAATCCCACTACTGGGCATATACCCTGAGAAAACCATAATTCAAAAAGAGTCATGTACCAAAATGTTCATTGCAGCTCTATTTACAATAGCCCGGAGATGGAAACAACCCAGTGTCCCTCATCGGATGAATGGATAAAGAAGATGTGGCACATATATACAATGGAATATTACTCAGCCATAAAAAGAAACGAAACTGAGCTATATGTAATGAGGTGGATAGACCTAGAGTCTGTCATACAGAGTGAAGTAAGTCAGAAAGAGAAAGACAAATACTGTATGCTAACACATACATATGGAATTTAAGAAAAAAAAATGTCATCAAGAACCTAGGGGTAAGACAGGAATAAAGACACAGACTTACTAGAGAATGGACTTGAGGATATGAGGAGGGGGAAGGGTAAGCTGTGACAAAGCCAGAGAGTGGCATGGACATATACACACTACCAAACGTAAGGTAGATAGCTAATGGGAAGCAGCCGCATAGCACAGGGAGATCAGCCTGGTGCTTTGTGACCACCTGGAGGGGTGGGATAGGGAGGGTGGGAGGGAGGGAGACGCAAGAGGGAAGAGATATGGGAACATATGTATATGTATAAATGATTCACTTTGTTATAAAGCAGAAACTAACACACCATTGTAAAGCAATTATACTCCAATAAAGATGTAAAAAAAAATCATAATGAAGCAGAAATCAATAGACTAAAAATCAATAGAAAAGATCAATGAAACTAAGATCTTGTTCTTTGAAAAGATAAACAAAATTGATAAACCTTTAGCTAGATTCATTAAGAAAAAAGAGGGCCCACATCAATAAAATCAGATATGAAAAAGGAGAAGTAACAACTGACACCACAGAAATACCAGTGAGCATAAAGTGGCTACTATGACCAATTATATGCCAGTAAAATCGACAACCTAGAAGAAATGGACAAATTTCTAGAAATGCACAATCTCCCAAGACTGAACAAAGAAGAAACAAAATATAATCAGATGAATTACCAGTAATGACATTCAATCAGTTACAAAAAAAAAAAACAACTTCCAGGTTATGCCTGCCCTCTTCCAGCCAGTCCTCTCCATGGGCCTTGAAGCCTGCTCCTCCATCTTCTCCCTTGGTACCCACAACACACTTCCACCTTCAGTGCCAATGCTAGGATCTACAATGGATAGGCTGGAGACAAGATGGTGGAGTAGAAGTACTTGAGCTCACCTCTGCTAATGAAAACACCAAAATCACAACTACCTGCTAAATAATCATTGATAAAAAAAGACTATAACCTACCAAAAAAGATATTCTACATCCAAAGACAGAGAAACCACAATGAGATGGTAGGAGGGGTGCATTCATGAGATAATCAAATGCCATACTGGCCAGACGGGCAATCCACAAAATGGAAAATAATCATAGTCGCAGAGGTTCTCCCACAGGACTGAGAGTTCTCAGTCCCACACTAGGCTCCCCAGCCTGGGGGTCTGGCCTCGGGAGGAGCAGCCCCCAAAGCATTTGGCTTTGAGGGCCAGCAGGTCATGACTGCAGGAACTCCACAGGCCTGAGGCAAACAGAGACTCCACTCTTGGAGGGCACACACAAGGTCTCATGCACACTGGGACTCAGGGCAAAAGCAGTGACTTCATAGGATCCTGGGCCAGAACTACTTGCTGGTCTTGGAGGGTGGCCTGGGGAGGTGGGGGCTAGCTGTGGCTCACTGTGGTGACAAGGACACTAGTGGTGGAGGTACCAGGGAGTACTCATTGGTGTGAGCTCTCCTGGAGGTCACAATTTTGACACCAAGACCTGGACCCACCCAACAGCCTGCAAGCTCCAGTGCTGGGAGGCCTCAGGCCAAAAAAACCAACAAGGCAGGGGCATAGCCCCACTCATCAGCAAACAGGCTGCTTAAAGTCATCCTGAGCCTACAGCTGCCTCTAAACACACAACTTGACATGGTCCTGCCCACCAGAGGGACAATACCCAGCTTCACCCACCAGTGGGCAGGTACCAGTCCTTCCTACCAGGAAGCCTGCACAAGCCCCTGGACCAACCTCACCCACCAGGGGATAAACAAAAGAAGCAAGAGGAACTACAATCTGGCAGCCTGTGGAACAGAGACCACAAACACAGTAACTTAGACAAAATGAGACAGAAGAGGAATATGTTCCAGATGAAGGAACAAGATAAAACCCCAGAAGAACTAAGTGAAGTGGAGATAGGTAATCTGTCCAAAAGAATTCAGAGTAATGATAGTAAAGATGATCAAAGATCTCATAAAAAGAATGGAGGCACAGACCAAGAAGGTAAAAGAAATGTTTAAAAAAGAGCAAGAAGATATTAAGAACAAACAAAGTTGAACCATACATTAACTGAAATGAAAAACACACTGGAAGGAATCAATAGTAGAAAAAATGAGGCAGAAGAATGGATGACTGAGCTGGAAGACAGAATGTTGGAAATCACTGAAGCAGAACAGAATAAAGAAAAAAGAATGAAAAGAAGTGAGGACAGTTTAAGAGACTTTTGGGACAACATTAAATGCACCAACATTTGCATTTTAGGGTCTCAGAAGGAGAAGAGAGAGAACGGGCCTGAGAAAATATTGGAAGAGATAATAGCTGAAAACTTCCCTAACATGGGAAAGGAAACAGTCATACAAGTCCAGGAAGTGCAGAGAGTCCCATACAGGATAAACCCAAGGAGGAACATGACAAGACATGTATTAATCAAGCTGAAAATAACTGAAGACGAAGAGAAAATATTAAAAGCAACAAGGGAAAAAGCAACAAATAACATACAAAGGAATTCCCATAATTTTATCAGCTGATTATTCAGCAGAAACTACAGGCCAGAAGGGAGTGGCACGATATATTTCAAGTGATTAAAGGGAAAAACCTACAACCAAGAATACTCTACCCATTAAGGCTCTTATTCAGATTTGATGGAGAAATCAAAAGCTTACAGACAAGTAAAAGCTAAGAGAATTTAGCACCACCAAACCAGCTTTACAACAAATGCTAAAGGAACTCCTCTAGGTGGAAAAGAAACTAGAAACTAGAAAACTACAAAATGGGATAGCTCTCTGGTAAAGGCAAACATACAGTAATAGTAGGAAATCATTCACACATAAATATGATATCAAAACCAACAAATGTGACAAGAGGAGAGTACAAACGCAGGATACTGGCAATATGTTTGAAATTAAAAGACCAGAAGCTTAAAACAATCTTCATAGACAGACTGCTATATCAAAACCTCATGGTAACTGCAAACTGAAAATCGACAATAGATACATAAAAAAGAAAAAGGAATCCAAACGCAACACTAAAGTTAGTCATCAGTTCACAAAAGAAGAGAATAAAAGAGGAAGGGAAGAAAAAAAATCAAGAAAAACAAATCCAAAACAATTAACAAAATGACAATAAGAACATACATAGTGATAATTACCTTAAATGTAAATGGATTAAATGCTCCAACCGAAAGACATAGACTGGCTGAATGGATACAAAAACAAGACCCATATATATGCTGTCTAGAAGAGACCCACTTCAGATCTAGGGCTACATACAGACTGAAAGGGAGGGGATGAAAAAAGGTATTCCAGGCAAATGGAAATTAAAAAAAGCTGGCATAGCAATACTCATTTAAGACAAAATAGAAATTAAAGACTGTTACCAGACACAAAGAAGGACACTACATAATGATCAAGGGATCAATCCAAGAAGAAGATATAACAATTGTAAATATATATGCATCTAACATAGGAGCATCTCAATATATAAGACAAATACTAACAGACATAAAAGGAGAAATCGACAGTAACATGATAATAGTGGGAGATTTTAACACCCCACTTACCCCAATGGACAGATCATCCAGACAGAAAATAAACAAGGAACACAATTAAGACCAGATAGACTTAATTGATATTTATAGGACATTCCACCTGAAAGTAGCAGAATACACTTTCTTTTCAAGTACATGAGGAACATTCTCCAGGAAAGATCACATGTTGGGTCACAAAGCGAGCCTCGATAAATTTTAAAAAATTGAAATCTTATCAAGCATCTTTTCCAACCACAACGTTATGAAATTAGAAATCAATTACAAAGAAAAAAGACTGCAAAAAACACAAACACATGGAAGCTAAACAATATACTACCAACAAACCAATGGATCACTGAAGAAATCAGAGGGGAAATCAAACAATACCTAGAGACACATGAAAACGAAAACAAAACGATCCAAAGCCTATGGGATGTAACAAAAGCAGTTCTAAGACGGAAGTTTATAGCGATACAATCTTGCCTCAGGAAACAAGAAAAATCTCAAATAAACAACCTAACCTTACACCTAAAGCAACTAGAGAAACAGGAACAAACAAAACCCAAAGCTAGTAGAGGGAAAGAAATGATAAAGATCAGAGCAGAAAGCAGTGAAATAGAGATGAAGAAAACAATAGAAAAGAACAATAAAACTAAAAGCTGATTCTTTGAAAAGAAGACTAATTACAAGTACTGAAATTGAAAGTGTGATTAAAAAAACTCCTAACAACAGAAGTCCAGGATCAGATGGCTTCGTGGGCAAATTCTATCAAACATTTAGAGAAGAGATAACACCTATCCTTCTGAAACTATTTGAAAAAATTGCAGAGGAAGGAAGCCTTCCAAAGTCATTCTACAAGGCCACCATCACCCTGATACTAAAACCAAACAAAGATACCCCAATAAAGAAAATTACAGGCCAATATCACTGACAAACATAGATGCAAAAATCCTCAACAAAATACTAGCAAACCAAATCCAACAATGCATGAAAAGTATCATATACCATGATCAAGTGGGATTTACCCCAGGGATGCAAAGATTTGTCAATATATCAAATGAATCAGAGTGATACACCACACTAACAAATTGAATAAAAATCATATGATAATCTCAAAAGATGCAGATATAGCTTTTTGTTGATAAAATTCAACATCCATTTATGACAAAAACTCTCTAGAGGGTACTTCCCTGGTGGTGCAGTTGTTAAGAATCTGCCTGCCAATGCAGGGGACATGGGTTAGAGCTCTGGTCCGGGAAGATCCCACATGCCATGGAGCAACTAAGCCCATGCACCATAACTGCTGAGCCCATGTGCCACAACTATTGAAGCCCACGTGCCACAACTATTGAAGCCCACATGCCTAGAGGCCGTGCTCCGCAACAAGAGAAGCCACCGCAATGAGAAGCCCGCACACCACAATGAAGAGTAGCCCCTGCTCGCTGCAAGTAGAGAAAGCCTGCACGCAGCAACGAAGACCCAACACAGCCAAAAATAAATAAAATATAAAAAACTCTAGAAAGTGGGGATAGAGGGAACATATCTCAACGTTATAAAGGTCTTATATGACAAACCCACAGCTAACATCATACTCAATGGTGAAAAGCTGAAGGCATTTCTTCTAAGATCAGGAACAAGACAAGGATGTCCACTCTTGCCACTTTTATTCAACATAGTTTTGGAAGTCCTAGCCACAGCAATCAGAGAAGAAAAAGAAATAAAAGGAATCTCAACTGGAAAAGAAGAAGTAAAACTTTCAGTGTTTGAAGATGACATGAACTATACATAGAAAACCCTAAAGATGCTACCAGAAAACTACTAGAGTTCATTAATGAATTCGGTAAAGTTGGAGAATACAGAATTAATACATAGATATGTGTTGCATTTCTATACACTAACAACAGAAGGTTGGAAAGAGAAATTAAGGAAAAAATCCCTTTTACCATTGCATCAAAAAAAAATAACTAGGAATAAACTTACCTAAGGAGGCAAAAGACCTGTATTCTGAAAACTATAAGATGCTGAGGAAAGAAATGGAAGATTACACAAACAGATGGAAAGATACCATGTTCTTGGATTGGAAGAATCAATACTGTCAAAATGACTATACTGCCCAAGGCAATATACAGACTCATTGCAAGCCCTATCAAATTACCAATGGCATTTTTTGCAGATCTAGAACAAAAAATCTTAAATTTGTATGGAAATACAAAAGATCCAGAACAGATAAAGCAATCCTGAGAAAGAAAAATGGAGCTGGCGGAATCAGGCTCCCTGACTTCAGAGTATACAATAAAGCTACATTAATCAAAACAATATGGTACGGGCACAAAGACAGACTTATAGATCAATGGAACAGGATAGAAGGCCCAGAAATCAACCCACATACCTATGGTCAATGAATCTATGACAAAGAAGGCAAGAATACACAATGGAGAAAAGACAGTCTCTTCAATAAGTGGGGTTGGGAAAACTGGACAGCTACATGTAAAAGAATGAAATTAGAACAGTTCCTAACACCATACACAAAAATAAACTCAAAATGGATTAAAGACCTAAATGTAAGACCAAATACAATAAAACTCCTAGAAGAAAACAGGGAGAATATTCTTTGACATAAATCGCAGCAATATCTTTTTCAATTCACCTCCTAAAGAAAATAAAAACAAAAATAAACAAATTTGACCTAATTAAACTTAAAACCTTCTGCACAGCAAAGGAAAACATAAGTAACACAAAAAGACAACACACAGAATGGGAGAAAATATTTGCAAATGATGCGACTGACAAGGGATTAATCTCCAAAATATACAATCAGCTCATCCACCTCAATATCAAAAAAACAAAAACCCAATCAATAAATGGGCAGGAGATATAAATAGACACTTCTCCAAAGAAGACATACAGATGGCCAAAAAGGTCGTGAAAAGATGCTCAACATTGCTAATTAGAGAAATGCAAATCAAAAGTACAATGAGATAGCACCTCACACTGGTCAGAATGGCCATCATCAAAAACTCTACAAACAATAAATGCTAGAGAGTGTGTGGAGAAAAAGGAACCCTCCTACACTGCTGGTGGGAATGTTAGTTGGTGCAGCCACTATGGAGAACAGTATGGAGGTTCCTTAAAAAACTAAAAATAGAGCTACCATATGATCCAGAAATCCCATTCCTGGGCATATATCCAGAGAAAACTGTAATTTGAAAAGATACCTGCACCCCAATGTCCACTGAAGCACTATTACAACAGTCAAGACATGGAAGCAACCTAAGTGTCCATCGACAGATGAATGAATAAAGAAGATGTGGAATATATATATACAATGGAATATTACTCAGCCATAAAAAAGAATGAAATCATACCATTTGCAGCAACACAGATGGACCTAGAAATTGTCATACTAAGTGAAGTATGTCAGACATACTTCAATAAAATGGTCCTGGACAGAGAAAGACAAATACCATATGATATCACTTATATGTGGAATCTAATGATATGAATGAACTTATTTACAAAACAGAAACAGATTCACAGACTTCAAAAACAAACTTATGGTTACCAAAGGAGAAAGGTCGGGGAGAGGGATAAATTAGGAGGTTGGGATTAACATTTACACACTACTATATATAAAATAGATAATCAACAAAGACCTACTGTATAGCACAGGGAACTCTATGCAATATTCTGTAATAATCTATATAGGAAAAGAATCTAAAAAAGAATAGATATATGTATATATTAATCTGAAGCACTTTGATGTACACCTGAAACTAACACAACATTGTAAATCAACTATACTCCAATGTAAAATAAAAATTAAAAAATAAAAAACTTCCAACATACAGAAGTCCAGGAGCAGAGTGCTTCACAAGTGAATTCTACCAAACATTTAGAGAAGAGTTAACACCTATTTCTCTCGAACTATTCCAAAAAATTGTAGAGGAAATTGCAGGGTCAGGAATTATAGCGTTGGAGGAAATGGGTGCAGGATCATTAGGAAACCAAGGACATGTGAATACTGATGCCTGGAACATTTGAGGGCACTGGACATACAGGACATGAGAAATGGGCTGAAGTCATTGGAATGAGGGCAGGATAAAGGGCAAGGGAGAAGGAAGATATGAAGGATAAAAGGTTTGGGAGCAATAGAAGGGGGAGTTGGGTTGGGCTGAGAGCTCTGGAATCCAGGGGATAGAGGTTTCATGGGAATGGAGGTCTAAAGTGCACAGAATGGACATGGGAGAGCAACAAAGATGCCTAGAAGGGGAAGAATTAGTTCTGGAGATAAAGGTCACAGAGGAATAGAGAAAGATGGAGTAGAGGGGTGGAGGTGGGGTGATGGTAGTTGCAGTGGGTAGACTGAAGGTCACTCATTTTTTCTCCTATTCATTAATTCCATGATTTGCATTCAAATCATTACTTAATTGTGAATAGTTTCTAATTTGAGACCTTGAGGTAATAACCTTATTTATACAAAATACTCGTGATGATTCCTTCAACTGAATACACAGTAAAGGATTAGAGAAAAAAATGTTAAACAATGATACAATATTTCTTCTCTCCTTTAGGGACACCGGGTGCAAAGTGTCACCACAGAGGGCTCACAGATTGAAATGGATTCTGCCTAGTACCTGAATGGTCCTGGAAGTGGATTTTACCCTGGAAGTTGCAGATAAGAACCTATGCTTCATGAAACCCTGATTTTTGACCTTGGAAGACCCTAAACAGAAAGCCCAGCAAAAACAACTGGATTTCTAACTTATGAACTGTAGAATGTTTTTTAAACTGCTAAATGTGTGGTCATATGTTATGGCAGTGATAGGAAAGTACTATGCATAGGAATGAATTTAATTATAAAATAATAAACATTATAAAATATTGTAAAATATTTAAACAATAAAAGTCAAGTAACAGTGCCCATTAATTAACCATTCCCAAAGGCAATAAAAGTTTTATCTCCAGATATAACATCATCAGTTCCAAGTATATCCTCCTTGCTATGCATTTCCATGTGTAACTGAAATTATATTTGAATTTGTATAATATGCATCCACACATAGACAAACACTAAAATATTATGTACGGTTGAATATTTACATACATATTGTCAAATCAAACTTTCTATCAGATTACGTTCCTTAACCAATGACATATGAAGGTGATATCGTCGCACCACTAGAAATGGGTTTCCTGCATTCCCAAACACACGACATCATATTCCATGGTAATTATGAATAAAATGAATTTACTGAAACACTCCCTGGTTATGCATTTGCACAGTTGCATGTGTTTTTCTCTTGTGATCACAGAATGTGGATCTTTGATTTGTATACATGTGGCTTATCTTGGGTGGTTCTGGGACATGAAATTTTTGCACCAACGTGACTGTGCATTTCTATACTATGTGGAGCATTGCTAAATTACTGTGCGAATGAGTGAAAAGTATAATGTCCCATTATAACACTGCGTTTCCAGTGTTAAAGTAATTAAACAAGGAGGCCATTAGGCTGAGGTGACTTTCATGCTTTGGTAGCCTATAATAAGCAAACAAAACTTAATCCAGAGTCAAGGCACTTTAATCTGAGAAAATAAATTAAGAACAACCAATCACACACAGCCAACTAGGCTTTCCAAACACAAGGTGACTGGTAAGGATACAATCAAATATTATCCTTGCTTTGATGTGGTGTCTTCTCTGGAAAAACCTCTCCCCTAGCTTTTGCAGATAAAGTGCTCCTAACCACCTTTGATTTGAGGCTACTGGAACTGAGCAGAAGGATGCTCAAATTAACTCTTGAAAATGTGAACGTGCATCATTTTATCTTTAACACCACATAGAACCACACCTCCTTTTGCGCTTTTTCCTCATGTAGTCCCTGAACACCTCACCCAGGTGCAGCGTGGCCTGAGGACTCAGTGTGATGTCTTTGCCCACTTCTCCCTGCCCCCACTCTCTCACGCCAGCAACACACCAGCACCGCTATGCCCTCACCTGACCAGACTCCACCCTTGATAATAACACCACAATGCTGAGCAGCGCACAGAGGACTTGTGGCACACACCAGCCCCTCCCAGGGCCAGAACCTCCACTCACAGTCTCCTCCCTTCACCAGGGCGGGCTCCAGCTCACCAGTCTTGAATCCCATTTCAACGAGCCCCACACCCTAGAGTTCACAGTTCAGGCAAGCTGGAAGCTGGTACCACAATCTGTAGCACAGACCAGTTCTCCCTCTGACCCACGTTGTTACCCCTAGGGTTTCTGACAACCTTTCGCTTTTTTGCCTTTTCTTTAGCCCAAACCTTCACACAGGAGATGGAGATGTACCTCTGTGACAGCAAGAGACATAAACCTGGGCTTCTCAAAATAATTTCCATTGAAGCAGAGCTTCCCAACCCACATTTTAAAGCCTAGCTTCCTCCTTCACCTTTGGACATCATACCTGTGCTATCTGCTTCATTCATTCCCACATACCTGGGTGTATGACTGTTGTCTCCTTTTCCTCACATCCCGGGGTTCTTTTCTCTGTTCAAAAAAGTGGCCAGGTTTCCCTTCGAGACAGCAAGACCTTTTTTATTAAAAAAAGGAACATGACTCATCCTGGGAATTCTACAATTTTCAATCCAATACTGTGTTCAACAGAGAAGAGAGGACATTGTAAGTCATAGAAAGTTACTTCACCAAATACTACTTCCTGACAGCCCCTTTAAGACACTTAGGAAGTATTTCTAAACTGCAGATGCTCAAATCTACCTCCAAATACTACTCTATTCAAAATAAGGCATATAGGGCTTCCCTGGTGGCGCAGTGGTTGAGAGTCCCCCTGCCGATGCAGGGGACACGGATTCGTGCCCCGGCCCGGGAAGATCCCACATGCCGCGGAGCGGCTGGGCCCGTGAGCCATGGCCGCTGAGCCTGCGCGGCCGGAGCCTGTGCTCCACAACTGGAGAGGCCGCAACAGCGAGAGGCCCGCGTACCGCAAAAAGAAAAAAAAAAAAAAAGGGAATTTACAGAACATTTACTAACAAAAGGCTGAACAAAGGTGAGAACCATTCCAAAGCAATCTACAAGTAAAGGGAAATGAACTAGACAGGGGGAGTTTTCAGATTAAATGCAATGGTTTATGCACATCTCTCAGTAAATCCCTCCAAGACCCTATTAATGATAATTGGAAAATTGTTAGCTTCTCAGTCAAGGAATACGGCAGACAGGCCCTGAGCCAAGTGAACAAAATTAGCATCAACTATAATGGGACAAATTGATAGCAGCTGCCCCATGCACGCAGGACTCGTCATTGCTATGATAGTTTTGCAAATAAGCAAACAAACAAAAAAAATTAATCTAATTATGAGAACAGGGTGAAGCACATTTAAAGCCACATATAACTCTGATATCCTGTATTCTTGTGTATTTTAAATAAGTAAGTCTTTCCTTGAGGCAATTGACAGCTCTGGGTTTTTTTGTTTTTGTTTTTTTTCAGAACTTTGAGTTACCCTGGACCATATATCAATCTGCATTATTGGTGCATTTTCATAATCCTAGTCTACATATACGGATGCTGGATCCAGACAGGACCTAAATATTACACATTCTCCTTCCTCACTGATATCTCAGGACCCAACCCCATATTCAGTGGGAATCTTGTGTATCAACACATCCCCCAAGCTGATTTGACAAAAAGAGAACATTTTCAACATTTACAAGTCAGCAATTCACGGTAGGCATTCTTTATGCTGTAAAGCGAGTTTGGATGCAGAAAACAGAAAGAAGTCTCTGGGATATAAGAGAGGAATATCCGGAAGACTTACCCATGGCTGTCATTAGGAAAGACAGAAAAATATCAAAGACAAATTTGTTAGGACTACCAGAGCTACAGAAGTAAATGTTTGCAAGTTCTAAATACTTGGTATTTCAGCAAAAAAAGGTGACACAGCCGCTGACCTGGGTCACAATACTTACTTGAGAACCTGCCGTTGCTTCCTCTTCCCCCTCCATTTTGAGGTTTCTTTCTCAGGCGATACTGTGGAGAGAAATCACACCTGTACCTCTTTGAAGGCATCAGCCCAGCCCCTTCACATGCTACGCCCCCAGTCAGAGGTGGAAGGATCTTGAAATGCAGAAAAGGTCACGTGACAGATTCAGAAAAAAATGAGCTCCTCCAGGGAAAGCAAAACGTGTTTTCTCCTGCCCTGTTTTCACAGGCCCGCCTGTCCCACAGTCAACAACTAATTCTACTATAGCAATGGCGCACGTGGGTTGCAAGGACCTGATGTGCCCACACAGATTCTATTACCTTTCCTTGAACCAAAGGCTGGACTCAACTCTCACACCACAAATACACCTGACAGCCACCTTGATTAACCCTGGTTTCACCCTGTAATTGCCTGGAGCACCTAATCAAAACAAAGTTATTTGTAATCTATATAAATTATGTTCACCTGAAACTATGTTGCACACCTGAATCAAACACAATATTTTATTTTATTTATTTATTTATTTTTTGCGGTACGCGGGCCTCTCACTGTCGTGGCCTCTCCCGTTGCGGAGCACAGGCTCCGGACGCACAGGCTCAGTGGCCATGGCTCACGGGCCCAGCTGCTCCGCAGCATGTGGGATCTTCCCTGACCGGGGCACGAACCTGTGTCCCCTGCATCGGCATGCGGACTCTCAACTAACTCTACTTCATTTAAAAAACCACCCCCACCCAGAATCTGTGAGGGAGGTCACAGGTGATAGTACTTATTAAAACTCACCATGTCATCTTTATTGTAAGCCTAGAGTGATAAGCACGTATGTAAATCTTGCCTCTCAAACTTTCCTATGATACAAAGCTTTCCAGTACCCATTGAAGAAATTGTGATTCTGCAGGTTTGGAGTGCGGCCCATGGATTGCATCTTTATCAGGTTTCTTCCTTGCGCTGATGCTACTCTCCGAGACCCATTTTTAGTGTCCTTACACTAGAGAAAGCAGGCACACCACACCTCAGCCCCTTGTACCAACCAGCTTATCTCAACACGACTACTGTTGGTTCCACTAACAACCACCATCACCATCTTGAAGGACCACAAGTTTTGCTGGCACTTTAAAGTTTACAGACGGCCGATAAAGGCTGTAACCTCTGAGTAAGTCTCTATCTGGAAAACGACAACATGTATATAGTCATTAGTGCAACGATTATTGAGCATCTACTATGTGTTTACAAGTAGATTATGGTGCACTGTTTTGGGGACCTCACAGGTATTATTGGAGTTAACCCTCATAATACCCTGGGATTTGGGCACTAGGAGTCTCATAGTAACCATGACGATGCAGATACTGAGATTCACATTTCTGTCTCTTCTTCTGTTTCCCTATCATTGATTTTTTAAAGTATTTGCATACAACAGAAGATCTCTATAGATGGCTGGAGGAATACAGAAAGGAAGGGTATCTTAGAAGTTCAGAGAGTTTTCATTGTGTCCTGTTTACTTTTTTTTCTGATAGGGTAGATAAAGTTTTACATATAGTTTTACGTTTATAAGTAAAAGCCAATCAGTTTTCCTAACTGGATGTATTTTTTTATACCCCCATCAGCAATACAGGGTAATTTTAATTTCTTTATTTTATTTTTGGCTGTGTTGGGTCTTCGTTTCTGTGCGAGGGCTTTCTCTAGTTGCACCGAGCAGGGGCCACTCTTCATCGCGGTGCGCAGGCCTCTCACTATCGCGGCCTCTCGTGTTGCGCAGTACAAGCTCCAGACGCGCAGGCTCAGTAGCCGTGGCTCACCGGCCTAGTTGCTCCGCGGCATGTGGGATCTTCCCAGACCAGGGCTCGAACGAGTATACCCTACATTGACAGGCAGATTCTCAACCACTGCGCCACCAGAGAAGCCCCTATACAGGGTAATTTTAGTTCCTCTTTGTTCTCACTGAAATTTGATGGAACCAGTTTTTTTTTGTTTTTTTTTTGCTGTACGCGGGCCTCTCCCCGCTGTGGCCTCTCCCATTGCGGAGCACAGGCTCCGGACGCGCAGGCTCAGCGGCCATGGCTCATGGGTCCAGTCGCTCCGCGGCATGTGGGATCTTCCCGGACCAGGGCACGAACCCGTGTCCCCCACATCGGCAGGCGGACTCTCAACCACTGCGCCACCAGGGAAGCCCTGTTTTTGCTTTTTTTAATTAATTAATTAATTTTAGGCATCTAGAAATTTGAGGTGGCATCTCACTATTGTTCCCCTGGTGACTAGCATAATTACATAAAGAAAATGTGATATATGGTTCAGCCTTAAAAAAAGAACATCCTTCCATTTGGGACAACATGAATGAACCTGAAGGACATGATGCTAAGTGGAATAAGGCAACACAGAAAGGAAAATACTGTATTACCTAAATTATATGTGGAAACTACTAAAGTGCAACTCATAAAACAGCAGAAATTTGATTGTCAGGAACTTGCTGTCGGGAGACAGGTGATGTTGGTCACATGGTATAAAAATTTGCTTAGGCAGGGTGAATGAATTGTAGAGATCTAAGTACAGCCTGGTGAAACAGTTAGTTATGGGGTATATTATACTTTTGCTAAGAGAGTGTATTTGAAGTGTTCTCGGAAAAAAATGCAAATAAGTGAGATGACAGGTTAATTAGCTTGAATGTGGAAATCATTTCACAACATACATGTTTATTTACATTTTTGAACTTGAGCAAATACTGGATCTGCAGGAATGGAAAGCAGGGTACTGGATAGGATGGCTCTTGAAATGCAGGATTTAATGAGAAATTAAGACTCCAAAACATACAGGTCTTTGCTCTCACATCCGCTTTTGGGTTTCAGCAAAATGCGAGCATCTGCCACTGAAGTGTGGGAGGAACAGCCAACCAAACTCTGATCTCCTGTAACCTGTGCAGCGAGGGGAGGACCCAGGATGAGGATAGACCTGGATGCAGCCTCCCAAGGGGGCAGATCTGGGCGGGGCTGAGGAAGAAGCTGGCTCCCTGCACTGCTCTCGCCGGCTCTCCGGGGCATTCCCTCACCGTCCTTCCCTAAGCCTGACCAACAGAAACTTAACCTCCAGAGTCACACTATTTGAACCCATTTAGTCACTTCCCTGCCTATTTTATATAGTGAAATAAAAGCAATTTAACATGAACACAATTTTCTGGGACAATTATATTACAAACTATTTTATTCTTAAGTTCAAAGACATACAAATCATTGTCATCATCATCAATATCATCATAACCTCTCCTGACAGTTGATGGTCCTTCAAGGGGTGACATCAGAACTCACAACAGAGAAAGGTAATTGGCCCAAATGAAGCCAAAGTCCCTTACACACCACTCCTTTTTGCACTGGCCACACAATCCTGAATTCAAACATTTAACCATCTGTAATATCCTTTGTGTCAGGCTCTGTGAAAGAGTGCAAGTAACATCAGCCATTCACAAATATCTTCTCATGTGTTCCCTGTGCTACAGAACACGTATTTCCTTAGAGTGGTCACTTGATAGAATTCTGAACAATGATATGGGGCGAGAAGGGCAGGGGGGGATGTTGTTCCCCAAATCAAAAAGGAGTGGCTTCAAATCAAAACCCCTATGTCCTATCAGATTCACACAGCATCCTTCTTGTTGCATGGAACATGGTTTGATGCTTGACAGTGTGGCAACCATACATATTGGGGTTATGAGAGAACAAAAACATGCACAACACTGCATGTAAACCATGTCAGAGAGAAGAAGTGAAGAAAAGGTCCCTTTTGTTTTCTCAGCCATTGAACATCTACCTATTCCCTGTGTACACAGCACCAAATATACATCTTCTTTTCTATACATATGCATTAGTCTGTTCTTGGTATAACTGAAAACAAACTACCAGTTACAGAAAAACACAGATTCTTATATTTCATTTATACCAATGTTAAACATGAGCATAACCTGATACCAACTCCATTGTATCAACTACCACAACTGAAAATATTGTCCTTCCGCTCCAATCAAGATGCGTTAAAAGAAAAAATGGGCTGTGAAAACCTTGAGAACTTCTAGCTTAAAAACTAAATAAACTGTTTGAAAAAGAAATGCTCACTGCCTCTTATGGTGAACTTCTCACCCAACTAAGTGACGCTTGGTACAGAACCCAGAACTCATCATAAGACCATCACTCTGTTGAGAGGAAGTGAGAAGGGTCCCTGACATCTGCAGGTCAGCTTCCCTGGAAGGTCACTCATTTAAAGGAGATATAATTTATGTTGCAGGTATATACCTGGCACCTAGGTTTCTGTAAAACCACAGCACATGCCGTGCTGACCTGCCTATCACAGTGTCCAGAATCCTTCCTCATCTCCACATCTAGTCTGCCACAGGACATTTTAAAGCTATGTTAACAAAGTTTTTCACTCCACACCCCTCTCCATCCAACTGCCACTGATCTGAGCCTGGGAAAATGTAATAATCTCTACTAACAGCATCCAGTCCTCAGTACTTCCCAGGAAATATTTTAAATAAAGAGGACAGTATCTGATTTCCTGTATTCTCAGGAATCCAGCACATTTGGCAAGTCTCCATCTCTGTCATTTGCACACCACCACCAGTTGCCTAGGACCTTGGAGAATTAAAGAGAGCCCCCTTGTGCTTGCCTCCCTACATTTTGAAAGAACTCCCCATATGTACTTTCAGCAAGTCTTATGTGTCTATTTTTTATTTTCTAATTTTTATTTTATATTGGAGTATAATTGATTAACAATGTGTTAGTTTTGGGTATACAGCAAAGTGATTCAGTTATAACATATACATGTATCTATTCTTTTTCAGATTCTTTTCCCATTTAGGTTGTTACAGAGTACTGAGCAGAGCTCAGTCTTCACACGTCTCCTAGAGCTAACTTTCTGAGTCCTGGAAGCTTCCAGGTCCAGGTCCAGGACCAGGTCTTCCTGGTTCACTGAAGCTGCTCCACTCTTACCACAATTAAGTGATCACAACGTTGCACTTGAATCTTATAAGTGACCTCAAATTCATCACTTAAGTTTCTCATTGCTTTAGAAAAAATTGAAAGTACACATCAGAAACTACCAGGCCCTGCATGGATGACTGGGGGTGAGGAAAGCAGTGAGAACTCTGTGTCCATAATGAAGGCAAGGAAGGACAATGACTGGGACTCATGGTTAGCAAGGATGACAACAAGGTTAAATTTTTTAAAAACCTGGAAATAATCAGGAAACGAAACAAGTAGATTTTTCTCCTAAACTCTGAGGGTCAGTTGTGCAACAAGAGAACAGGTCTCCTCTCTCCACATGCAGGATTCATGCAGTTCTTTCTTTTGCACATTTTCTGTCTCACTCAAATTAGAATATTTTTCTAATTTTACAATATCTATTAAACACCCATCACCATCATGTGTGTTTGTTCACCTCACGCACATGCCTAAACAATCCCATAACTCATGAAGTCTCCAGGTTTTCACCTGATCTAACTGTTACACTAAAATGAATAACTTTGATAATGTTACTTATAAGAAGTGGAAGAAACAATAACTGAAGAAAAGTCATTTTAGTGTTCCTCTCCAGTTAAGAAGTAATAATGTATTAATTAAACAAAATCAACTTCATATGCTCATTGGGGAGTTATTCTCATCTTTAAATTAATTTCTGAACACCATTAAATTTAATGAAAACCATCCTTAAAATGTCTCAGCATATCATGAAAGCAATTGTTTATGAATTTTTGAAAATAAAATCATAAACTAGATTTTTCATGATAAACAGGCAAGTAAACAAGATGGTTTGAGAGCATCTCAATCATGACTTGTGACATATGGAAATAAATGAATTCAATGTAAAGCAGACAAAATAGATTTATATTACATATCTGTGTCGAGTTTGTAATTCATCCACAATTTTGAAATTACCAGTTACGATCCATTATTTCTAAATTCTTTCTAATACTATGTGTACACACACACTCTTCCTTCTTAGTTTTCTTACTCCTAAATATATCTGCATATATTTACATATTGCATTCCCTGTATATCAAAATCATGAAAAAGTTTGTGTTCCATCTGCTGAGCAAAGAAACGTGTGCAAAGAAAAATATAGTGTCAAAATTTAAAATATTGGCTCAAAGTATGGATTTTCATTATACTTGTGACTTTGCTAAATTAACATTTAAAAAAATAAAGCTCTCAGTAATGCGCGGTGAATCCAGGTTTAGTAAAAGACCAGAAGGGAAATTGAAGCAAATGAGTTTATTACTCACAGGTCCTGTAATAATTAATAGCAAACCTTGAAGGCTCACTCATGGAGGCCAAGGCAAGATGCAGGCAGACAGCGTCACAGTAGTTGGGCTCATGCCTTTATCATGACAATGGGTGAAATTCTTACGGTTTCCAGGGTTAAGTGTGTATTGTTGTATTAAAACCAACTGAGCAGGATTTTCGTAAGCTCTGAGGGTCTTACTGAAAGGATACTTGAGAGGAGGGACCAGGGTTTCTGGAAGACTGCTGATCACAAGGGCTACTGGGGAAGACACAGCAAGAACTTGCATTTGCCTGTGAGTTTGTATCCTGCTTTCTAGTGCACGTGCTCATACGAATGGCTGGTGTCAGTTCAAGGCACCTGGAGGCTGCCTGGCTACACAAAATTGCTGAGGAAGCAGTATTAGGCAGTAGCTTTGGCAGCTCTCAACAATCCTCCTGTATTATCCTTATTATAACCACCACAATGTGCCAGTAGTTACAAAAAGGAGGAAAAATACAATATAGAAATTATGAAAAATACAATCTCAAATTATTTGAGCTTTAAGGCCAACAGGAAAGGGATTACTACAGATGTCACACCAGTCTGTTCTCAGATAGTTTTTTGTGGTTATTTGTTACCCAAAATAATGCTTAAATAATGTGGGAGAAGTTGATTTTCATTCATTACACATCAAGTTTAACATACTAAAAACCATTCCGTTTTGTTAATTAACATACAAGTTCACATAGAGCCTAAATAAACCTTTAACAATCCACCTATGATTCTCTATCAAAATACAGATTACAGACATTCAGAAGCATTTTTCTTCTTCTGGTAGAATGATCTGAGAATTATGATTTGGATGGTTTACAAAAGGGAGGCTAATTATTTAGTAAACATGGATGTACATGAATTTTATAATCTCTAAGACAAGGTTTACCTATGCTTTTCTGGATATGGATGAAGATGTGTTTATTTCAAACATGCCAACTAGGGCTTCCCTGGTGGCACAGGTGTTAAGAGTCCGCCTGCCGATGCAGGGGACACGGGTTCGTGCCCCGGTCCGGGAAGATCCCACACGCCGCGGAGCGGCTGGGCCCATGAGCCATGGCCGCTGAGCCTGCGCGTCTGGAGCCTGTGCTCCACAACTGGAGAGGCCACAACAGTGAGATGCCCGCGTACCGCAAAAAAAAACCCCAAAACCAAAAAAAAACCATGCCAACTAATATTCTTGACTTCTATCTATTGATTCAGTGAATGTTTATCAGGATTTTAATGAACTGCCACCTTTTTATCCCAAAAAGCAATTGGCAAAACTATTTAAAACTTAGAGTGGTCTGTCTTTAATACAAAGAATGATTCCCCTAACACTTAACTAACGGGGATCTACAGGAATGATTTAAATCAATGACAAACATCATGTCCATTTAGATTTTCATTGTACATTTTACATTACAGGGTCTTTAAACACCCATGGTAGTAAAAATAAACGATTGCCACCTAATATAGAAGGACTTCTCTTACCTCGGAGGCATCAACAATCAAAAACGTGAGTGTAGAGGGTGGAGTCAAGATGGTGGTGTGGGAAGACACCGAGTTAGCGTCTCCCCACAACTGGGGCACCTGCCGGCTGCTGGTGGGGGACCCTGACGCCCAAGGAGATGGGAGGAACCCCCAAGTGAACCGGTAGGATGTAGGGGGACAGAGAGGGGAGAAGAAGTGGAGGCCAGACAGGATCAGCGCCCCTGAGGCTGGGAAGATTAGGAGAGGTAGGCAGGAGGGGCCCTCTGGGAGGAGCAGGAGAGGAGAAAAGGGAGATCGCCTGGCCCACTTGGCCTGGGAAGCCTGCTGAGCTCCCAGGCCGGTCCCCTGCTCTCCAAAGATCCTCCAGGCCGTGTGGGTCCTGGGGGCATAGGAGGGAGGCCAGGGAGATCCGGAGAGGCAGGTGGGAGGGGCCCTCCAGGACAGGAGGAGCAGGAGAGGAGAGGAGGGCATTTGCCCGACCCGCTCGAGCCCAGGAAGCCTGCTGGGCTCCCAGTTGAGATCCCCCACCCGTGAGACCAGAGGTGGGGGGCACGCCTGTGCCCCTTCTGTTCCTTGAGCCTAACCCTCACCCCTCACAGCCCCCAAAGCCTTTTCCAGCCCTGTGGGTCCTAAGCATAGGCCTTGCCCACTGCCCAAACCTCGCCCTTGCTTAGGCCCCACCCTCCACAAGCCATTCCCCCCCCCCCCTTTTTTTTTTGCGGTATGCGGGCCTCTCACTGCTGTGGCCTCTCCCGTTGCGGAGCACAGGCTCCGGACGCGCAGGCTCCGCGGCCATGGCTCACCGGCCCAGCCGCTCCGCGGCATGTGGGATCTTCCCGGACCAGGGCACGAACCCGTGTCCCCTACATCGGCAGGCGGACTCTCAACCACTGCGCCACCAGGGAAGCCCCCCATTTTTTTTTCTTTCCCTCCTCTTTCTTGCTATTGTGGAACTGTTGTACCTTGCGGATGTTGATTCATCTATATTTTAATTTTTATATTTTTTCTAACATATCTGTTAGTTTCCTAGTCTAATTTTATTTTTTATTTTGTTATTGTTCTCTCTCTCTCTTTTTTTTTTTTTGCCACCCCACGCAGCTTGTGGGATATTGGTTCACGAGCTGGGGGTTGGGCCAAAGCTCCTGTTGTGGGAGCTCTGTGTCAGAACCACTGGACTAACAGATAACCTCAGACGCCAGGGAATATTCATCAGAGTGAGGTCTCACAGAGGTCCTCATCCCAGTACCAAGGCCCAGCTCTACCCAACAGCCTACAAACTCCAGTGTTGGAAGCCTCAGGCCAAAAAACCAGTAAGACAGGAACACAATGCCACTCATAAAAAAAAAAAAATCAGATAGCAAAGAAATATGTTACAGGTGAAGGAGCAAGATAAAAACCTACAAGACCAAATAAATTAAGAGGAAACAGGCAATCTACCTGAAAAAGAATTCAGAGTAATGATAGTAAAGATGATCGAGAATCTCAGAAATACAATGGAGGCACAGATTGAGAGAAAACACAAGAATTTTTTAACAAAGATCTAGAACTAAAGAACAAACAAATGGAGATGAACAACACAATAACTGAAATGAAAAATACACTAGAAGGAATCAATAACAGAATAACTGAGCCAGAAGAATGAAAAAGTGAGCTGGGAGACAAAATGGTGGAAATAACTGCTGAGGAGCAGAATAAAGAAAAAAGAATGAAAAGAATTGAAGACAATCTCAGAGACCTCTGGGACAAGACTAAACGCACCAACATTCAAATTATAGGGGTCCCAGAGGAAGAAGAGAAAGAGAAAGGGTCTGAGAAAATATTTGAAGAGATTATACTCGAAAACTTCCCTAACATGGGAAAGGAAATAGTCACCCAAGTCTAGGAAACACAGAGAGTCCCATATAGGATAAACCCGAGGAAAAATACAACAAGACATATATTAATAAAACTAACAAAAATTAAATTCAAAGAAAAAATATTAAAAGCAGCAAGGGAAAAACAAAAAATAACATATAAAGGAACCCCCATAAGGTTATCAGCTGATTTTTCAGCAGTAACTCTGCAGGCCAGAAGGGAGTGGCAGGATATATTAAAAGTGATGAAAGAGGAAAACCTACAAACAAGATTACTCTACCCGGCAAGGATCTCATTCAGATTTGACGGAGAAATCAAAAGCTTTTCAGACAAGCAAAAGCTAAGAAAATTCAGCACCACCAAACCAGCTTTACAACAAATGCTAAAGAAACTTCTCCAGGTGGGAAACACAAGAGAAGAAAAAGACCTACAAAAACAAACCCAAAACAATTAAGAAAATGGTAATAGGAACATACATATCGATAATAACCTTGAATGTAAATGGATTAAATGCATCAACCAAAAGACACAGACTGGCTGAATGGATACAAAAACAAGACCCATATATATGCTTTCTACAAGAGACCCACTTCAGACCTAGGGGCACATACAGACTGAAGGTGAGGGGATGGAAAAAGATATTCCATGCGAATGGAAATCAAAAGAAAGCTGGAGTAGCAATATTCGTATCCAGTAAAATAGACTTTAAAATAAAGATTATTACAAAAGACAAAGGACACTACATAATGATCAAAGGGTCAATCCAAAAAGAAGATTTAACAATTATAAATGTTTATGCACCCAACATAGGAGCACCTCAATACATAAGGCAAATGCTAACCATGAAAGGAAAAATGGACAGTAACACAACAATAGTAGGGGAGTTTAACATGCCACTTACATCAATGGACAGATCATCCAAACAGAAAATAAATAAGGAAACACAAGCTTTAAGTGACACAACAGACCAGATAGATTTAATTGATATTTATAGAATATTCCACCCAAAAGTGGTAGAATACACTTTCTTCTCAAGTGCACACAGAACATTCTCCAGGATAGACCACATCTTTGGTCACAAATCAAGCCATGGAATATTTAAGAAAATTGAAATCGTAACAAGCATCATTTCTGAACACAATGCTATGAGATTGGAAATCAATTACAGGAAAAAAACTGTAAAGAAACACAAATACATGGAGGCTAAACAGTGCACTACTAAACAACACAGAGATCACTGAAGAAATCAAAGAAGAAATAAAAAAAATACATAGAAACAAATGACAATGAAAACATAACGACCCCAAACCTATGGGACACAGCAAAAGCAGTTGTAAGAGGGAAGTTTATAGCAATTCAATCTCACCTCAAGAAACATCTCAAATAAACAATCTAACCCTACACTTAAAACAACTAGAGAAAGAAGAACAAAGAAAACCCAAAGAAGTCAGTAAAAGAAAAGAAATCATAAAGAACAGAGCAGAAATAAATGAAATAGAAATGAAGAAAACAACAGTAAAGATCAATAAAACTAAAAGATGGTTCTTTGAGAAGATAAACAAAATTGATAAACCCTTAGCCAGACTCATCAAGAAAAAAAGGGAGAGGACACAAATCAATAAAATTAGAAATGAAAAAGGAGAAATCACAACTGACACCACAGATATACAAAGGATTATGAGACTACTACAAAAAACTATATCCAGTAAAACGGACAACCACAAGGAAGTGGACAAATTCTTCGAAAGTACAATTTTCCAAGACTGAAACAGGAAGAATTAGGAAATATAAACAGACCTATCACAAGCAATGAAATTGAAACTGTAATTAAAAATCTTCCAGACTTTCCTGGTGGTGCAGTGGTTAAGAATCTGCCTGCCAATGCAGGGGACATGGGTTCAAGCCCTGGTCTGGGAAGATCCCACATGCCACAGAACAGCTAAGCCTGTGCACTGAGCCCACACTCTAGAGCCCGTGAGCCACAAATACCAAGCCTGTGCACCACAACTACTGAAGCCTGCACGCCTAGAGCCCGTGCTTCACAATAAGAGAAGCCACTGCAATGAGAAGCCCGTGCACTGCAATGAAGAGTAGCCCCCACTCACTGCAAATAGAGAAAGCCTGCACAGAGCAACAAAGACCCAATGCAGCCAAAAATAAAATAAATTTATAAAAAAGACAAAAATCTTCCAACAAACAACAGTCCAGGACCAGAGGGTTTCACAGGAGAATTCCATCAAACATTTAGAGAAGAGCTAACACCTATCCTTCTCAAACTCTTCCAAAAATTGCATAGGGAGAAACACTCCCAAATTCATTCTACGAAGCCACCATCACCCTGATACCAAAACCAGAAAAAGATATCACAAAAAAAGAAAATTATAGACCAATATCACTGATGAACATAGATGCAAAATTCCTGAACAGAATACGAGCAAATAGAATCCAACAACACACTAAAGGATCATAAACCATGATCAAGTGGGATTCATCCCAGGTATGCAAGGATTCTTCAATATATGCAAATCAATCAATGTGATACACCACATTAACAAATTAAGGAATAAAAACCATATGATCCTCTCAATAGATGCAGAAAAAGCTTTTGACAAAATTCAACACCCATTTATGATAAAACCTCTCCAGAAAATGGGCATAGAGGGAAACAACCTCAACATAATAAAGGGCATATACGACAAAAACACAGCAGGTATCATACTCAATGGTGAAAAACTGAAAGCATTTCCACTTAGGTCAGGAATAAGACAAGGATGTCCACTCTCACCACTCTTATTCAACATAGTTTTGGAAGTCCTAGCCACAGCAATCAGAGAAGAAAAAAAAAATAAAGGGAATACAAATTTGAAAAGAAGAAGTAAAACTGTCACTGTTGGCAGATGACATTACTATACGTAGAAAATCCTAAAGATGCCACCTGAAAACTACTGGAACTAATCAATGAATTTGGTAAGGTTTCAGGATACAAAATTAATGCACAGAAATCTCTGGCATTCCTATACATCAATAACAAAAAATCAGAAAGAGAAATTAAGGAAACAATCCCATTTACCATCACAATAAAAAGAATAAAATACCTAGGAATAAACCTGCCTAAGGAGGTGAGAGACCTGTACTCAGAAACCTATAAAACACTGATGAAAGAAATCAAAGATGACATAAACAGTTGGAGAAATATACCATGTTCTTGGATTGGAAGAATCAATATTGTGAAAATGACTATACTACCCAAAGCAATCTACAGATTCAATGCAATCCCTACCAAACTACCAATGGCATTTTTCATAGAATTAGAACAAAAAAATTTTACAATTCGTATGGAAACATAAAAGACCCCGAATAGGCAAAGTAATCTTGAGAAAGGCAAAAGGAGTTGGAGGAATTAGGCTCCCTGACTACAAACTATACCACAAAGCTACAGTAATCAAGATAATATGGTACTGGTACAAAAACAGAAATATAGATCAATGGTACAGGATAGAATGCCCAGAGATAAACCCACACACATATGGCCACCTAATTTATGACAAGGGAGGCAAGAACATACAATGGAGAAAGGACAGCTTCTTCAATAAGTGGTCCTGGGAAAACGGGACAGCTACATGTAAAAGAATGAAATTAGAACACCACCTAACACCATACACAAAAATGAACTCCAAATGGATTAAAGACCTAAATGTAAGACCAGACACTATAAAACTCTTAGAGGAAAACATAGGAAACACACTGACATAAACCACAGCAAGATCTTTTTTTTGACTCACCTCCTAGAGTAACAGAAATAAAACCAAAAATAAACAAATGGGACTTAATTAAACTTAAAAGCTTTTGCACAGCAAAGGAAACCATAAACAAGACAAAAAGACAACACTCCGAATGGGAGAAAATATTTGCAAATGAAACAACAGACAAAGGATTAATCTCCTAAATATACAAACAGCTCATGGAGCTCAATATCAAAAAAACAAACAATCCAATTAAAAAATGGGCAGAAGGGCTTCCCTGGTGGTGCAGTGGTTGAGAGTCCGCCTGCTGATGCAGGGAACACGGGTTTGTGCCCTGGTCCGGGAGGATCCCACGTGCCGCGGAGCGGCTGGGTCCGTGAGCCATGGCCTCTGAGCCTGCGCGTTCGGAGCCTGTGCTCCACAACGGGAGAGGCCACAACAGTGAGTGGCCCGCGTACCGCAAAAAAAAAAAAAAATGGGCAGAAGACCTAAATAGACATTTCACCAAGGAAGACATACAGATGGTCAAGAGGCACATGATAAGATGCTCAACATCACTAATTATTAGAGAAATGCAAATCAAAACTACAATGAGGTATCACCTCACACCGGTCTGGATGGCTATTATCAAAAAACCTAGAAACAGAGCTTCCCTGGTGGCGCAGTGGTTGAGAGTCCGCCTGCTGATGCAGGGGACACGGGTTCATGCCCTGGTCCGGGAAGATCCCACATGCCACAGAGCGGCTCAGCCCGTGAGCCATGGCCACTGAGCCTGCACGTCCGGAGCCTGTGCTCTGCAACGGGAGAGGCCACAACAGTGAGAGGCCCACGTACCGCAAAAAACAAACAAACAAACAAAAAACTAGAAACAATAAATGCTGGAAAGGTGTGGTGAAAAGGGAACCCTCCTGTACTGTTGGTGGGAATGTAAATTGATACAACCACTATGGAAAACAGTATGGACATTCCTTAAAAAACTAAAAATAGAACTACCATATGACCCATCAATCCCACTACTGGGCATATACCCTGAGAAAACCATAATTCAAAAAGGATCATGTACCACAACGTTCATTGCAGCACTGTTTACAATAGCCAGGACACGGAACAAACCTAAATGTCCACTGACAGATGAATGGATAAATCAGTTATGGCACATATGTACAATGGAATATTACTCAGCCATAATAAGAAACGAAATTGAGTTATTTGTAGTAAGTTGGATGGACCTGGAGTCTGCTATACAGGGTGAAGTAAGTCAGAAAGAGGAAAACAAATACTGTATTCTGACACATATGTATGGAATCTAAAAAAAAAAAAAGGGGGCTTCCCTGGTGGCGCAGTGGTTGAGAGTCCGCCTGCTGATGCAGGGGACACAGATTCGTGTCCCGGTCCGGGAAGATCCCACATGCTGCAGAGCGGCTGGGCCCGTGAGCAATGTCCGCTGAGCCTGTGCGTCCAGAGCCTGTGCTCCACAACAGGAGAGGCCACAATAGTGAAAGACCCGCGTACTGCAAAAAAAAAAAAAAAGGTACTGATGAACCTACTTGCAGGGCAGGAATAGAGATGTAGACATAGAGAATGGACTTGAGGACACGGGGTGAAAGGGGGAAGCTGGGGCGAAGTAAGAGTAGCGTCGACATATATACACTACCGAACGTAATAGTTAGCTAGTGGGAAGCAGCAGCATAGCACAGGGAGATCAGCTTGGTGCTTTGTGATGACCTAGAGGGGTGGGATAGGTAGGATGGGAGAGAGGCTCAGGAGGGAGGGGATATGGGGACATATGTCTGTATATGGCTGGTTCACTTTGGTGTAAAACAGAAACTAACACAGTATTGTGAAGCAACTGTACTCCAATAAAGATCTATTAAAAAAAAATAAGTGTATATTCACACTAGAAAGAAAAGCATAACATGTAGTCATTTGAGAGTTGAATTGTATTAACTTTTGTTTTCAAATAATCTCAAGTAGTGCTGATATAAATAAAGGTATTGATAATGATTTACTTGTCCAAACATCCATCCCCTTTATCCCGTAATCAATACCAACAAATAAATTCTATAAGTGTTTTGTCTTTAGATTATTTTCTACGATATTCTGATTTAGAGTAATGCCAGAAAAGCGGTATTGATTGAATGCTTCTACTATGTATTCTGGCATTGGATTAGTATTTATTTTTGATGACTTAATTTTTTTTTGTCATTCAAATTTCTTTCCATTATGAACTCTCAGGTGTTTCCTAAAGCATGTATTTAAGACAAACATCTTTCATCACTTATTACATTTGCAGGGTTTCTCTCCACCATGGACTCTGATGTCGAGCAAGGTGACAACTCTGGTTAAAGGCTTTGTCCCATTCTCCACATTTGTACGATTTTCCCTAGTACCTATTTTCTGATGTCTAGAAAGTTTCGAGAGCCAGTTAAAGGCTTTGTTATATTGGCTACATTTGGGAGGTTTCTCTCCAGTATGAGATCTCTGATGCTGAGTAAGACATGAACGCTGATTAAAGAAAGGTCTGCCACATTTTTTACATTTGTATGGTTTTTCCCCAGTGTGAAATCTGTGATGCTGAGTAAACTGTGCATATGCCTTTTAAAGGCTTTGCTACATTCTGTACATTTGTAAGGCTTTTCTGCTGCATCTGATGCTGCTTAAGATTTGCGCCCTGGGTAAATGCTTTGCCACAATCTTTACAGTCCTGTGGTTTCTCCCCAATATAAGTTCTCTGATGTTCAGAAAGTTTTGAATGCCTTTTAAAAGCCTTGCCACATTCTGTGCATTTGTAAGGTTTCTCTCCAATATAAGATCTCTGATGCTGCTTAAGATTTGAGCCCTGGGTAAAGGCTTCGCCATGTTCTTCACATTTGTATGGTTTCTCCCCAGGATGAATTATCTGATGTTGACTAAGGTTTGAACACAATTTACAGTCTTTACCACATTCTTTCCATTTGTAAGATTCCCCTTCGGTATTCCCCTTCAGATTTTCTTATGTCTTCTTAGATTTAATGACTGCTTAAAGCCCTTCCCACATTTATTGCACTTGTAATGCTCCTCTCTATTCTCTGATGTTGAGTAAGTTTTGAAGACTGGTTAAAAACTTTACCGTATTCACTACATCTGTAAGCCTTGTCTCCAATATGAACACTCTTATACACAGTAAGATTTCAGCTTTGATAAAAGACATTTCTACATTTATTACTTTTAAGAAGGTTCTCTGAAAGTTGAATTCTGACGTCTCATAAGATTTGAGTCTTGGTCAAAATTTTTCCAAGTTTCAATGCATGGATAACTTCTTGCACCATTATAAACACTCCTGTGATTGTTGAAAATAGAACTCTTGCTTAAGGCCTTACTCATTTTACTACCCAAGAAGAGTTGTTTCATATTACCTACGCTATGATACCTGTTGAACAATGCTGGCTGAATAACGACTCTCACATTATTATCAGCATTGCAGGTTTTGGAACATGGAGAAAATATTTCTTGGTTAAGGAATTAAGAACACTTGCAAAAGGATCTCTCAAATCGGTCACATTGGGATGTTTTTCTTCATTTTAAAATCTCTTGTCTTTATCTATTTTATATGTAGGAGTGTGTACCTTTTAATCAAGCGCTGTAAAATATTGGACACTGAATGTAAGTGAAAATGCACTAAATTTGAGGAGATGAGAACAAAACAATAAATTGATTTTTGTCTTGAAAAAAAATTTGCATGGGGCCCAGGGAATAAATGGAAGTAACGTAAAATAAATAAATAAATAAATAAATAAATAAAATAAAATAAAATCCCTTGTCTTCAGACAAGTTTAAATGAATGTTTAATCCAAGCCTATATTCATAATTGCCTGAATGAGTATTTGCAGTATAGACTAGATGACTTTACAGGTTTTCCAAATTTCCATTCAGAGAATGTGTATGTTAAAAAAAATGATGTGGGTCTTTGCTTACAAAAACATAATTTTCTGCCAAAGATATTGACGTAAAGTATAGTTTCTCCCACTTTCATTTATACCCTTGGTTTCCTTTGGCAGTAATGCTTTTATTATGGGAAACTGTCCCAATATGATTATGTCCATAATAACATACTTTCAGCCCTTCACATGACCCCTTACTTTCCCAGTCTTTCATTAAGTTTAAATTTCCAAGGCAATAGCTTTCATATTTTCTGACCAGCATGGTTTGGAATAAATCCTCTATGCCTGGCTTTTTTGGCATCAAACCCTGGATATCATGAGAAGATATAGCTGAAAGATACCAAATAATAAATTATCCCACTTAGTAATCTCGGTGAAGATACATACAATTTTATGTATAACTGATAAGCCCTTAGCTAGATTAAGGATAAAACAGAAAAGACTCAACTAAAATCAGAAGTGAAAGCAGAGATAAAAAAATGATACTATAGAAATAAAAGAAATTAAAGGAGGCTACTATGAATAATTACACAACAACAAATTGGACTTCTAGAAAGATACAGCCTACTTAGAATTTAGCAGGAAGGAATTTAAAAAATCACAACAAACCTACAACTATTAAGTAGACAAAATACTAATTTTAAAGAATTCCCAACAAAGAAAATCTTATGAACCAGATGAATTAACTGGATAATTCCAGCAACATTTCGAGAAAAATTAGCACCAATTCTCAACAAATATTTCCGAAGTGTGAAGAGGAGAGAAATTATCACACTTTCTATGAGGCCAACATTACCCAATATCAAAGACAAAGATACTACAAATTTAAAAAGAAAAGAAAAAAACTACAAGCCAATAACTGTGCTGAATACTGACACAAAAGTCCTCAATAAAATACTAGAAAAATGAATTCAAAAGCACGTTTAAGGATTGTACACCAATAAAATTCAGAATTATTTGTAGAATTCAAAAGTATTTCAACAAATGGAAATTTAAAAAATATATTAAGAGCACATACAAAGAATTAAGGTCACACTACATATCAAATGATGCAGATAGACAATTCAGGACTTTTTCATGTTAAAAACACTAAAAGTAGGAATTAATGAAAACTATCAGAATGTAATAAAAATCATACAAAAAGGCCACAGTTATCAGTATACTCAATAGTAGAAGACAAAGCTTTTTCTCTATATTTCAGAAAATGGTAAGAATTCACACTCTCATCACTTGGATTCAACACAGTACTGGATTGCCTAATCAAAATGATCATGCAAAGAAAAAAAGGCATCCAAACCAGAAAGGAAAGAGTAAAATACTTCTGTTTACAGATGACAAAATCTTACATAGAAAAACTTAAAGCATCTATGTTAAAAAGCAAATAAACATAGACATCATAAACAAATTTAGCAAAATTCAAAATTAAACAAAAATTAGTTGTGTTTCTATACAGTAACAAAAAATAATCCAAGAAAGATATTAAGAGTATATTTTCATTTACACTAGCTTAAAACAGAATAATATATTAGGAGCTAATGTAATGAAGGAAATGGAGACTTGTATGGTGAAAATTATAAATATTTCTGGAAATAACTCGAGAAGATGTAAATAAACAGACACGCATTCCATGCTCTTGGATAGGAATACTTATATCATTAACTGTCAATACTATTCAAGGGATCTATAGAATCAGAACATTCTCTTTCAAAATTCCAATGACAGGGCTTCCCTGGTGGTGCAGTAGTTGAGAGTCTGCCTGCCAATGCAGGGGACACAGGTTCGTGCCCTGGTCTGGGAGGATCCCACATGCCACGGAGTGGCTGGGCCCGTGAGCCATGGCCGCTGAGCCTGCGCGTCCGGAGCCTGTGCTCCACAACGGGACAGGCCACAACAGTCAGAGGCCCATGTACTGAAAAAAAAAATTCCAATGACAATTTAGGCAAAAATAGAAAAGTTCCTTCTAAAATGTATGTGGAATATCATAAAATACTGAATAACCTGGTAAAGAAAGTAGAAAGTTGGAGGCATGACACGTCCTGATTTTAAAACATACTACAAAGCAACAGTTGTCAAAAAAAAGGGTAGTACAAACCCTCAGACAGAAACAAAATAATGGATCAACATAGAGAGCACAGATAGAAGCTCTCATGTTTATGGTCAAATCATCATCAACCAGGGTGCCTATCACAAGCAAATGGAAATGGATAGTCTCATACAGAAATGGAGCTGGAAAAATTGGATGTTTACATGTGACAGACTGATGTTGGACCCTTAACTAATACCACATACAAATGTTAACTCAAAAAGGATTGAAGATTGAAATATGAACATATAACTATAAATCTCCTAGAAGAAAACATAGGGGAAAAGTTTTATGCCATTTGATTTGGCAGTGATTTTTTGGATATGAAATTAAAGCTCAAGCCACAAAAGCAGTGGCATTGAAAAGGATCACATCACATGAAAAACTTGTACACATTAGAGGAAACAATCAATGGGGTGAAAAGGCAACCTGTGGAAGAATAGAAAATTCTGCAAAGCAAATATCTGATAAGGAAGCAAAGTGAAGAATACATACATAACTCCTAGAACACAACAACTTCAAAAAACAAGTACCATAATGTATGCGCTGAGAATTAAACAGACATTAATTCAAATAAGATATGCAAATAAAAACAGAAACGTGAAAGATGCTCACAATAAGTTATTATTAGAGAAATAAAAAACCCACAATGAGGTATCACCTCATAGTGATTAGGATGACCACTACACATATATTTTATATATTATATTCTATCTATATTATATTATGTATCTATATTATATCTATGATATATTTATATGGCAAATGTTGGCAAGGATATGGAGAAATTAGGATCCTTATTTACTGTTCAAGGAAACATAAAAAAGTATATAACAAGCATAAAAAACAATATGGAGTTTTCTCAAAATATTAAACATAAAATTATGATATGATCCAGTTCTCTCACTTCTGGGTATGTATATAAAGAACTTCAAAGGAGGATCTGTTAGAGACATTTTCACACTCAGCTACACTGGAGCATTACTCACAAAATCAGTAACAGAGGAAACAGCCCCATATTCATGCATAAAAGAATGGTTAAAGAAAATGTAGCATATACATACAGTGTATTATTATTCAAGTTTGAAAAAGAAACAGATCTTGTCACATGATACAACATGAATAAATCTTGAAGACGTTATGTTGTGATACGTAATAGTCACAAAGGGACAGAAAGTATAGTATTTCCCTTATGTGAGCAACTTAATGTAGTTAACCTCATTTTAAAAAGTGGAATGTTAGTTGACAGAGGCTTGGAGTAGAGGCAAATGGGGAAGTGTTTGTTTAACGAGTATTCAGTCAATTTTTCAAGGTGAAACTATCCAGAGATGGATGGCACAATCATGTGAATATAATTAATGCACTGAACTGTACAGTTAAAAATGGTGAAGATGATACATATTGTGATATGTTTCTCATAATTAAACATTAAATACCCAAAATAGAAGTGTAAAAAACTTAAAAAAAATACTTCTAATTCAAAATTTTCTCATAAAAATAATAAATTCATTAAAAAATAGATGAGAGATTAAGATTATTTCCATAACTACTCACCAAGTCAGAATAAAATGAACACTGGTCATTAACCAAGAAGACAAATAATATTGATAAATCAGGTACACAGTAGGGGTAAGAATAAACAATCACATATTTTATTGGCAATAGACATATGGAAAAGTCAGATTTGAATTCAACACCACATTGTCTTAAGTGTACTGAGTTGAAAATTATCATTTACAGTCATGAAATATAGGTTAAAAAGAAAGTGAAATTAACTAATTTGGGGGAAACACATCATAAAAAAGAAAGCATGGAAATAAAAAGAAAAATAAACAAAAGGGACCTAATCTAACTTATAAGCTTTTGCACAGCAAAGAAAACCGTAAACAAAACGAAAAGACAACCTAAGGAGTGGGAGAACATATTTGCAAATGATGAGACCGACAAGGGCTTAACTTCCAAAATATACAAACAGCTTATACAACTCAACAACAAAAAAGCAACCCAATCAGAAAATGGACAGAAGACCTAAATAAACATTTTTCCAAAGAAGAAATACAGATGGCCAAAAGGCACATGAAAAGATGCTCCCCATCACTAATTATTAGAGAAATGCAAATCAAAACTACAGTGAGGTACCACCTCACACTAACGAATCAGAATGGCCATCATTAAAAAGTCTACAAATAACAAATGCTGGAGAGGGTGTGGAAAAGAAGGAACCCTCCTATACTGTTGGTGAGAATGTAAGTTGGTACAGTCACTATGGAGAACAGTATGGAGGTTCCTTAAAAAAACTAAAAATAGAGCTACCATATAACCCTGTAATCCCACTCCTGGGCATATATCCAGACAAAACTATAATCCAAAAGACACTGATACATGTACCCCTATGGTCATAACAGCACTATTTACAATAGCCAAGACATGCAAATAACTTAAATGTCCATTGACAGATGAATGGATAAAGAGACGTGGTACATATATAGAATGGAATATTACTCAGTCATAAAAATAATGAAATAATGCCCTTTGCAGTAACATGGATGCAACTAGAGATTACATACTAAGTGCAGTAAATCAGAAAGAGAAAGACAAATACCATGACACCACTTATATGTGGAATCTAAAATATGACCCAAATAAACTTATCTATGAAACAGAAACAGACTCACAGACATAGAGAACATACTGTGGTTGCCAAGGGGGAGGGGCTTGGAGGAGGGGTGGATTAGAAGTTTGGGATTAGCAGATGCAAACTGTTATACATGGAATGGATAAACAACAAGGTCCTACTGTATAGGACAGGGAGCTATATTCAATACCCTATGATAAACCATATGGAAAAGAATATTAAAAATAAAAAGAATGTGTATATACATATAGCTGAATCACTTTGCTATACACCAGAAACTAACACAACATTGTAAATCAACTATACATCAATAAAGTTTTTTTTAAAGGCCAGTTTTATGAAAATTTTAATCCTTATATGCCTTCCATGTTCTGTATTCCAAATAGTGCATTTAAATAGTAAGACAGGGCCTCCCTGGTGGCGCAGTGGTTGAGAGTCTGCCTGCCGATGCAGGGGACGTGGGTTCGTGACCCGGTCTGGGAAGATCCCACATGCCACGGAGCGGCTGGGCCCGTGAGCCATGGCCGCTGAGCCTGTGCGTCCGGAGCCTGTGCTCCGCAACGGGAGAGGCCACAACAGTGAGAGGCCCGCGTACCACAAAAAAAAAAAAAAAAAAAAAGTAAAGCATTCTTATCAATATAGGGAAAAGACTCTGCTACTTCCTTAATTTTTTCCATAAGTCTGAGAACTTCAAGATCACTAAGGTCATCCTAACTATACATGCATTTTCTTAATCCTATCCAAAAAGCTGACCCTGCATCCGGAAGTGAGAGAATAACTACATTTTCTCATTCTACCCTAGGAGCCCAAAACCCAACCACATCCCTATGGGAATCTTGGATGTCAATGAATTTCTGTGTTAATCGCTCACAAAGGGAATATTTTCAATACTTGGATGTCACTAAATCATGGTGAGAATTCTTCAGACTCTATAGGAAACAAGGAGGTCGACTACCAAAATAAGGCTCTGGGAAATAACAGAGAATTATTCTAAAAGGCTGATCCTGAGGGTCATAAGAATAAAAGAAAAAATAAGTACTTGAAAACAACCTCATGAGGCAGAAAGATCAAAAGGAGATAATTAAAATTTTGCAGGTTCTCAATCCAAGACATATCAGGAGGAAAAGCAAACAGAGCCTCTGACCCAGGACAGGACAGTTACCTGAGAAGCCGCCATTTCCTCCTCTTCTTCCTCCTGCTCTGGGTTGTTTTCTCACCAGTATTATGTGGAGGAATCACAACAGCATCTTGAGAATATACTGAATACCTTCAAAGGTGTCAGCACAGCTTCCTCACCTGCTCCCACTGCACCCACAGGGAGAAGGACCTTGAAATGCTGAAAAGGCCAACCTCTCCCACGCTTGGTCTCAGGAGAGATTCAGGAATAATCAGGTCTTACATGGAGACCACACTGAGGTTTCCCTTTGTTGTCTACACACATTCTTTCCTCATAGATGTCCAAAAACTCCACTACAATGAAGTATGTGGGATGCACTGACACTCTTCCAAACTCAGAACAGACACTGTTGCTTCTCCTTGGACTAAAGCTTGGGCTTAACTCTCACAAATATACCAAGAGCTCACGTATTTAACCCTGGCCTCACCTTAGAATCACCTGGAGCACTTAATTAGTACACACTGATTCTCTCACAGGAGGAATAAACAGACTCTGTGGGCAGGGAACAGGTGATGTTATTTCTTAATACGGCTCATCTGATCCTGATGGGAAACTGGAAGGTAACCACTTACCTAAACATGTTTTTCTGAAGCTTTAAAGTGAATACAAATCCCTTTGTGATCAGCTCCCCATTCTAAGAAGTTATGAATCTGCAGGTGTGTGGTGGGACTCATAAATATCATCTTTAACAATTTCCTTCTTAGAGGCAGAAGACAAGATAGTGGAGTAGAAGACCCTGAGCTCCCTTCCTCCCATGTGTGGAGTCTATAACATAAATCACAGGGTGGAACTTATACCATCAGTTCTCCTGGGTCTCCAGCTGGCTGGAGATAGAGACTTCTCAGCCTTCAGAATCATGTGATCTTGTGAGCCAATTTCTTTCCTTCCTATCTGCCTATCCATCTATCTATCTATCTATCTATCTTTATCTACACACACCACACACACACACACACACACACACACACACACACACAAACATATCTATCTGTATCTCTCCAATTCGTTCTGTTTCTCTGGAGAACCCTGACTAATATAAATATAAACTCAAGAGGTATTTTATTTATTTACTTTGTTTTTCTAACCCTGTCTGCCAAAACAGCCCAGAAATAATGACCCATTCTATGGCATTGAAATACTACTTCTTAGCAAAAGAAACAAGGGCTTCAAAATAATTGATTTGAGGGCTGGAGCAGGAAACATACAAGATGAGGCTGGAACATCTTGTGACACCAGACGGCAGAGAAGCTGTCGAGGACCAGGAGAGTCAGATCATAGGGACCTAGGCGCCAACTTGAAGAGGCAAAGATTGGCCCAAGATTGAGCCATTTAAGCTTTAAAAAGGATAATCATTGAAACGGATTGAAATCCATCAAATATGTTAAATCCATGAATTAATAGTAATATTAAGACAAAAAGAATTGATCACCTTCAGATGTTAGGGCACCAAGTCTTTTATCTTGAAAACATGAAAATCAAAGGAAAGAATCCAACATTTTCCTGTCTTTCCTATATGAGCTATACCACTGGATAACCATGTAGCAGCTTACAGAAAGTGAGTCTATAAAAAAGCCAGGGGACTTCCCTGGCGTTCCAGTGGTTAAGCCTCCACGCTCCCAATGCAGGGGGCCTGGGGTTGATCCCTGGTTGGGGAACTAGATCCCGCTACTGCAACTAAGACTTCACTCACAGCAACTAAGATCCCGCATGCCACAACTAAGATTCTGCATGCCGCAACTAAAGATCCCGCGTGCCGCAACTAAGACCCGGTGCAGCCAAATAAATAAATAATGTTAAAAAACCCCAAAACATTCTCTGCACGTTTCTGGGAGTGGTTGGGGTTCGCCTGCCTTTGAATTTCCCTATAAACACCACGGCGCGTGTCCCCTGTGTAGTGAGCCCAGAGTACACAGGGCATGGCCACTGCCCGCCTTTCTTACCCACTAGTAGGGACTGTCTCCTTCTCTGCTCCAGGACCCCCTCTACCCCACTCACCACACTCCTTTCTCTCCTCTAATTGGCTTCTTTAGAATGGACTGGATGTAATAGGGGACCAAAGCTTTTTTTTTTCCCCCTGGGAAAATAGCTCTCTGTTACGACACCAAAAGCAATAAAAACACTCAGCTTAAATTCCACATTGAATTTCAAAATATTTGAAATGTTCTGAGTAGGTTACTCCTTTTCAATGCTTTTTGTTATTGCTAGATATAATAATTCCCTGGGTGAGAGGCACCATGACCTCAGGAATTTATGACACAATTACTCTGAAAGTAAATTGAGAATTACTTGATATAATATGTTATGAATAAGAAGGTATCTTATTGAAATTAAACTGTGTAATAGCTGATTTCTTTAAAATATATTGTGGTGCATGTCTCGTGGAAATTTTTTTTTTTCTGGTTCACAAAGAATGTGCATTTTTAAGTTTTAAAAGATTATCAAATTGACAGAACCAAAAATTGTACCAATTTATATTCTCACCAACAGTGTCAGAATGTGGCCCATTCACCCAATTTTCTGAAACTCTAATACTGGATGTTATCAGCCCTAAAAAATTATTTTGCCTTCTGACAGGCAAGAAGCCTATCCTGTTGCCATGACTGCATTACTTCATTACTAACACAACTGCTTACCTCTCCATTCAGAATTAGCCAGTATTTCTTCTTTCTGTGAAATGCCCACTCACATCCTTTATCTAGTTTTCTATTAAGTTTTCTCTGTGAGTTCTTTGCATATTCAGGATAGTGATCGTTTCCCCCTATTGTAACTACAAGTATCTTCTCTCCTGTTGCTCATCTTAATTTTTGGTGAGAAATCTTGCCATATAGAAATATTTAATTTTTAGGTTGTCAATTGGGTCCTGTGGAAAAAAAAATCAGAGTTGCACATTAATCAGAGTTTAAGAAGGGCTTCTGTGGTCTTTTTGCTTTGTGTTTGACAGAGTTGTTTTTGTTTTTGCTTTTTTAAGCCAGCCCTGGGCAGAGAATAGCTACCACCCAGGCTCTCAGCTGGAGCCTCCCTCGTTCAGAAGTTGCCTTTGGAGTTTCTTCTCTCTGTTCTATCACCTATTCCAGTGGATCTCACACTTGACCGAGAGTCAGAATCCCCCAGAGAACTGTGAAAACCCCAACTGCTGGGTGAACCTCCTGATTCCAGCAGATCATTCAGCTCATGCACTGGCAGCGAAGTGTGCAGTTGTGGTGCCTCCTTGCTTCTCAGTGATCAGCCGGCACTTTATGAAAATGGATAATCAAAAGAAACAATTGGCCAACAAAGATGAAAGCGCAACAAAGAAACACAAAGCGATAAAGATGGAAGTGAAATTTGAGCTGGATGTGAATGGCATTCTAGAACAAATCAGGGACTCACAGAAGACAGAGCTGATCATGGGAATGTGGACACTGCCAACAGTTCCAATTTGGACAAACCCAGAGAAAGAAAGGTGGCAGGAGCATGGAAAGGTATGAGCAGAACAACATAGCAGCCCATGCAATACCATTGCCTTAGGAACAATGTTAACAAGGTGGGTTGCTTGGCTGTGGAATTTGTTCAAGCATCTTGCCTGACGTCAGAGTGTGTTGCCTAAAAAGTGGTGTTCACGCCGAGCATGCTCAGAGCAGAGATGTGGAATAGTGGAGCACAAAATGATTCCACTCAACCAACTGAACTGCGCCTTCTCTCATTGGAGAGACCACTCTCAGCTTTACTCTGAGCAAGATGTAGGTCCAGTGGCCTCTTAGGTTTTAGGAAGTCTGCCCTAAGTTCTCTCCAAGAATAACAACAACAACAACTTATAATTGTACAGGTGCTCTGGAGGGCTTACGCTCTGTCTAAAGGGCAAGGCTGCTACTCAGCTCTGGGAAATGTAGGCCCAGGAGTTGTGAGGTCCATTAACGCTTTTAAAAGAAGCCAGCAATCTCAGCTATACATGAAATTTCCCAATTTGAAAAGGTTGACTCCAGCTTTCAAACAATGTATCACGGAGCAGGACAAACAAAGCACATCTCTGTGCTCCCTCAGGCTGCGAGACTGTCAGACGATGGTGCTGTCTTTTGTATGTAGTATTCACTGAATCCTGACAAAGCAGAGGTTATAACGCAGTTACTTTCTGATTTTCACACTCAGAAACAGGCTTCTAGAGCGTGAGTGACTTGCCCAAGGAAGCTCTGGTATTAGGTGCTGGGCCCAGTCATCCAGTACCTAATTTCATGATCTTTCCTCCTCTACTTCTGCTTCCTGAAGTTTGCTCTATCAGCTGTAAGAACCAAATGAAAATCTCAACCACCAGGGCTCCAAAGGAGCCTGGATGGACCAGGAAAGCTCTGAGGATCTGGGAAGCACGACCTCATGGTCTGTTTTTTAGGGCATTGTCATTGTGACAATCAATTCTAATCCATTTCTGTCCTCATGTGTCTAAATGAGTGGATGGTCAATGTAGCCTTCAAGTAATGCCGCATTACTACTGTTTCTCTTACCTAAGTTTCCTGCATGTCCAGCAGCAGTGCCTTTGAGGGTGTCCTCCCTGACGAGTCTTGGGAAGCATGTTGCTGATTATGTTCAGGGTTGCATAATTTAATGAGTAGGTGGTTCAAAATCCACTTATGAAAAATGATGCACTTGCTATCAGCGGGTTCTGAAAGGAGGAACATTCGTGTATGGAGATGGGACGGGGAGTAACTTTGCAGAGTTAAGATTTTAGTCACTTCAGCAATGGATGAATAGATCATTGAAGCCTCAAATTTTTACCATACATTCAGTCATTTTGGTTTGAAAATTTTAAAACACATATAATCTTGGTGATAAAAATATCTCTGTAATGCAGTTACAGAATACCAACTTTACTGGTGCATCCATGATGAAAAACAGTATGGACGTTTCTCAAAAAACTAAAAATAGAGCCACCATATGATCCTGCATTCCCACTCCTGGGCATACATACAGACAAAACTGTAATTCAAAAAGATACACGCACCCCTATGTTCATAGCAGTGCTATTCACAATAGCCAAGACATGGAAACAACCTAAATGTCCATGGACTGATGAATGGATAAAGAAATGTGGTATATATATATATATACAATGGACTGTTACTCAGCCATTAAAAAGAATGAAATAATGCCATTTGCAGCAACATGGATGTAACTAGAGATTATCCTACTAAGTGAAGTCAGAAAAAGACAAATACCATCTGATATCACTTATATGTGGAATCTAAAATATGACACAAATGAACCTATCTATGAAACAGACTCAGACATAGAGAACATATTTGTGGTTGCCAAGGGGGAGGGGGAGTGAGGGAGGGATGGATTGGGAGTTTGTGATTAGCAGATGCAAACTCTTATATATATAGGATGGATAAACAACAAGGTCCTACTGTATAGCACAGGGAACTATATTCAATATCCTGTGATAAGCCATAATTTATTTATATATATATATAAAAATAAAACTGGATCACTCTGCTGTATAGCAGAAATTAACGCAATATTGTAAATCAACTATCCTTCAATAAAAAAATATAGAATACCAACTTTAAACCATGTAATAAACTGTTGAACAGTCCAAGCAAAAGTAGCTGCAAAACGTTCCCTTCAGTAACTGGCTGAATCAATATTTGAATCAATATGGTTATTAGTTGTAAGTCACTTAAATAATGGGGGGGTATCTGCCCACAGGGATGATTTTAGAATAATTAACCTGTAGCATATCATTTGTTATCAGGGAACTGAAAATCAAAACAACGAGATACCACTACATACAATACCTACTAGAACAGCTAAAATCCAAAGAACTGACAACACCAATTCCTAGAGAGGATGTGGAGCAACAAGAACTCTCATTCCATGCTGGGTTGGAATGCAACACTCAAATACAGCCACTTTGGAAGACAGTTTGACAGGTTATTACAAAATGAAACATAGTCTTACCATAGGATCCAGCAATCACACTCCCAGGTATCACCCAACTAATCTGAAAACTTATGTCCACACAAAAACCTGCATGCAAATGTTTAGAGCACCTTTATTCATAATAGCCAATAACTGGAAGCAACCTAGATGTCCTTCAGTGGGAGAGTGGATGAACAGACTGTAGTACAACCAGACAATGGAGTATCTTCAGCAATTAGAAGGAGTCAAGCCACAAAAAGATATGGATGAATCTTAAATGCATAGTGTTAAGTGAAAGAAGCTACATTCTGTATGATTCCAATTATATGACATTCTGTAAGAAGCAAAACTATACAGTTAGTGGTTGCCAGAAATTTAGGAGTCTGAGGGACGATTGAACAGGTGAGGCACAGGGGATTTTTTTGGAGTGGTGAAACTACTCTGTATAATACTATAATGATGAAGACAAACATTGGTAAAACCCAAGAACTTTACAGCACAGAGAGTAAACCTTAATTACGCAAATTAAAAAAAAAATTTAGGAGGTTAGGGGTCCTAGGATGAAATGCATAATGTGTCAAAAGAATCTAAATATAAAACAAATGTATGAAACGAGTTCACAGAAGAGGGTAGGGAATAAAGCGCTGACCTAAGTAACTTTGGAAATGAATGGAGTCTCTAAGACTAAAGGCACAAAGAACCATGCACAAGTGCTGTACTCTAGCTAACAGAGTTGTTCCCCGTGTGGGTATGAGTGAACAATTCTGAAACCACTGTACAGGTTTCCTGGAATTAAATGATTAATGAAGTACATGGTAGAAGTTAGGTTTCTCACTGTAGGAGTGAGAGGTTACAGATAAGCAAGGGCAGTAGCTAGAGGGATCCACGTGGTAATGGATTAGAATTGGAGACCTCATGTTTATCTTAATACAGTTAGAGATGGTTACATATAGAAATACTTACAGATATGTGTATGTACACAGGTTAGTATACACACACGCATTTCCTCGCTCTGTGAGCTGAGGGCCTATAAGCAGTGACTCCCCAGCAGCAATGAGCATGCCTACTGTCTGGACCTTGGTTTCTAATACCATTCTTCAATAGAAGGGACCAGGGCTCCCCAGAGAATGGCTAAATCCAGGACTCAGGCTTGAAATATATGAGATGAGCTAGGAGCATCTTGTGGTCCAGAAAGTAAGTGCTCAAAAAACCCAAATACCCACCGTGATGAAGGCCTGTCCTAGGGACACAGGAGCCGACTGAAGAGCTCCCAGTGGCTCAAGTTGGAACAATCTGAGCAAGAAAATTAAGTAGTATACAAACCACAAAATGAATATTCACGAGTCCACATTTATATAAATGATTGAATAAATAAGTAAATAGCAGAGAAGATATAAATCTCCCGGGCAGAATTCCAAGTAATTTATGTAGATACCCAGCCCTTAAGGAGAGGGACATAACTTCTCACTCCTAATTGTGGGCTGTGTGTGGTGGCTTCCTTCCAAAGAGCACAGCATGGGAGAGGGAAACCGTCACTTCACAGGAAAGAAATCTGACAAACTCTCCCTCAGCCAGGTCATCAAGGTCAACATCAACAGTGATGGGTCTTATTGATAGTATGTCCCCTTGGTAAGATGTGCTGAGAATGATGCTTTACCTCTGTGGTCTTTCTCCCCAAAAACATATTGCCCCAGTCTAATCATTAAAGAAATATAAAAAAAAAAATCACTTGAGGGAAACTCATGTAATCACCTCAATCAAGAGACTGTCCCATCACCACAAGGCTTCCTTGTGGTACCTCTTTGTAGCCACACCCACCATCATCCTCTCCCTAACCTGGTGACCATTGTTCTGCTCTCCATCTCTATATACTTTTTTATGATTTACTTTTTAAGAAGAAGATTGACATGCTCAGAGTAACCTGACCAAATATGACATGTTTGCTGCTGTGCAGAGTGGAGGGGCCTGGACAGATGGGAGAGAATCCACAGGAGAAACAGTGGTCCAAGGGTGGTCACGGTTGAGTGATCAAGCTGGAAACTTCAGGGAGGGGATGGGTTTCATGGTCATTATCTTGGAGGAGAGCTGCTTCTGGTGAAGGCAAAATCTGGGTGTGCTTCCAGGAGGGGGCTGGCTGAGATGCAGTGCAGCAGAACACGGAGGTGAGGCTTTGCAGGAGGTGAGAGGTCAAGGCTGCTGGGTGGGCTGTCATGAGGATGTTGAAGTTACTCGAGAGATGGCAGGACTTGGATGAAGAAGGCAGGAAACCCTGGAATGTACCCACCATGCAGAGCAGAGCCTAGCGGGTGGATTTGGGGCTGACACAAACTTGTGAACCAGCACAGGGTGTGCAGGGAGACACAAATGGGGAGCATGTCACAGCCTAGCAGCAGCTGCCTCCCCGTTATAAGCATCTGCAAATGGACACAAGGAACAAAGTGAAGCAAAGTTTTGGAGCACCTCTGGTAAGTGACAGGTGTGGATTAGAGAGAGGGCAGGGACCCTTCACCCACAACCTAGACTTTTAGCACTTCATGACCCTGATTTTCCTAGTTTTGCAACGGGTGAGAGCTGTATCAGAAAGATCAGATGTGGCTGGAGCAGGCCATCACCATGCTGGGTGCAAACAGATCCAAGAGGCAGAGGGAACAAGGGTGGCATGTTGGTCTCCTAGGGTCACTGTAACAAAGTACTGCAAACCGGGTGGCTGGAAACAACAGACATTTATGCTCTCACAGTTCTGGAGGCAAGAGTCCAAGGTCAAAGTGTTGGCAGGACTCTGCTCCCTATGCAACCTGTAGGGGAAGATCCTTCTTTGCCTCTTCCAGCTGCTGGTGTTTGCCAGCAGTCCTGGGCACCACTTGGCTTGTAGGTGCATCTTGTTTCTTCTCTTGGTCTTATAAGGACACCAGTCACACTGGATCAGGGTCTACCCTAATGACCTCATCTTAACTTGACTACCTCTGCAAAGGCGCTATTTGAAAATAAGGTCACATTCACAGGTACCAGGGTTTAGGACATCAACATACCCTCTTCAGAGACACAATTCAATGCATAGCAGGTGAGATGGGCATCACCGTCCTACAGGTAATGTGGTCCAATCACTAACCAAGTAACTCACTCCTCTCTTATGGGGAGGAGCAAAGAAGTAGACAAACCTGAACTGTGCATGCCATAAAGCCCTTTTGGGGGCATGAAGACAGGAAAGAAGTTCTCCTTACAAGAGTCTTCTAAAACTAAGTGAATCTTTTAAAAGAAGACTGAAAAATGAGTTAGGCATTCATTTCAAGAAAATTAATTATTTTCGAAGGAATCGACTTGCAATGGGCATCTTTTAGCAAAGACAGATTTTTCTCAACTCTTTTAGTATGGTACACCTTTTTGGAAAGATTTAAGAAAAAAAGCGATTTTTTTTTTTTTTTTTTTGCGGTACGCGGGCCTCTTACTGTTGTGGCCTCTCCCATTGCGGAGCACAGGCTCCAGACACGCAGGCTCAGCGGCCATGGCTCATGGGCCCAGCCGCTTTGCAGCATGTGGGATCTTCCCAGACCGGGGCACGAACCCATGTCCCCTGCATCAGCAGGCGGACTCTCAACCACTGCGCCACCAGGGAAGCCCAAAAGCGATGTTTTTTAAGAAGAAAGAAATGAGAAGTATTTAATAATGACTGACGGGAGACTGGCAAAAGATAAATGACAGTAACGTTTGAAGTTTTAATTAATGTATAAGATTAATGGAGACAGTATTCATAGCTAATTGACATAGCAGTTTGTTAAAATTCTGAGGAGAATCAAATTATAGGTCCTCTGGGGTGTTATTTGCATATTAACAATAATTTATGTTAGAGCGTTTGTAAAGCACAGTCATCCTATCAGCATGTTTATGAATATTTGGATCCCTTAAAAGCCTTTTGTGTTACATCTTTAAATATCCCATTACATCAATCATGAAAAATTTCCCTTCCTTCCTTCTTTCCTCCCCCCAAATTAATTTTTCCTGGAAGTTGTGAGGCTGTGGAAGGCTTAGCATCTTGGATCCATTCTGGAGACATTTACACGTACAGTTACTGTGCTTTGAGCTGTCTTCCTTAAAGAACACAGGGGGACCCTCTGACCTCCAAGGACCCTTGGTTTCTCCCTTCTCCATGAATTATAATTAAACTGAGTATTTTTTTCCGACACGGAAGCTTTCTCCTTTGTACAGGCTCATCTGGAAGGAGCATTAAGGATTTTAGGTCACTTGGATACTATGCTGTACAGTAAATGATTCCACTGCCCTGAAACACTAATTTACCAAAGAGTAGCCTACTTTTACTAAACTACAACCATAATTTACTAAATTTTACTGAGGATGTAATTTCCTAAATGGTACCCTAGTGGCCGGGACATGCTATTACAGTTTCCAGTCCTACCAGTATTTCAAGGACACCGCCTGTTGGAAAAGTGACCTGGCTTCACAACTCTATTGATGTGTTTCATCCAAAACTCACCTGTCTGCATGGCCACACATCAGCTGCAGGCTGGATGGAAGGACACCTTGAAAGTGGTCCGAGGAGCAAAGCAGGAGGGCTGTGGCACACAGAGTTGGTCACACTGGTGGCCAGGGCTGAGGCCAGTATGCACAGCACCTTGGTGCCAAGCAGAAAATGAGAAAGGGACAAGCGCCAGGCCAGGGTGCCTGGCCTGGTGAGTGGGGGTGAATTAGACCCACTCGGTTCACCGAGCCCCCCTGACGGGGCGTCCTTGGGCAGGGTGTCCTTGTGCAGGGAACAGCCACCCCTGCTGGCCCAGCTGCCCATTCAATTTCTTGTCCGTGAGGGCAAGACAGAGCCTTGAGGCACCACGGAGAGGGACCTGGTGGGAAGGATGCTGGCCTGGAATCTGGAAGAACTACATTCTGGCCACAGTTGTGCCTGTCACTCATTGGAAGATGCCGGAGAAGTCTCTAAGCTTTCCTAGGTCTTTGTACTCATCTGTAAAATGAGAATTAGAATGGCTATGTTTCTGTTCTGTTTTGTGTTCTTTTCAAAATCTGTAGAATGAACCCGTACACAGGGCACCAAGAAATAGATTGGATGACGCAGAACAGCTCCGGAAGAAGTGGGTGGGGTCAGAGGCTGGCTTCCTCTTCCTGGCCCTGAGGCAGCCGTGGCCGCTGACCGTGAACCCCAGGCTCCTCAGGAGGGACCCGCCTGACAATCTGGGCCGGATGGCTCTGAGTCTTCACATCCCAAGGCTCTTCCTCTCGATCCTCGGTTTCCCAGTGGTCTTGCTGCGAGAGCGTCAAGCTCTTTGGGCCATTTTTTTGTGTTTGATGGGCAGAGTTATAATGCGACCCATTGTAGAGTCATAGGTACTGACAGAGAAAGAAATTCATTGAAAGTGTGGAAGAGTGAGGCAGACATTCCACGGCTGAGGTTACAAGTTGCTTTTATGTTCGTCTCTTCACTGAAGCCTCAAACCCCATGAGTCACCCCCACCTTCCAGATGAGGTGATGGAGGCAGGAATGGCACGTGGCCTGGCCCTGGTCATAGGGCAGGGAGGGGTGGCCGGCTGGGCCATGTGTTTGGATTCCAAACTTATTGCTTTTTCCCACTCTGCTTCACAGCTGCCTGTTTTGACAAATCTGCTGCAGATTAAGTCTGGGAGGAATAAAGGGTTGACATCCAGATCACAGATATAGAGAAGAGACTTGTGGTCACCAAGGGGGAGGGAATATGGGGGAGGGATGGAGTGGGAGTTTGGGATTAGCGGATGCAAAATACTATATATAGGATGGATAAACAGCAAGGTCCTACTGTATGGCACAGGGAACTACATTCAATATCCTGTGATAAACCATAATGGAAAAGAATATGAAAAGAATATATATACATGTGTGTATAACTGAGTCACTTTGCTGCACAGCAGAAATTAACACAACATTGTAAATCAACTCACTTCAATAAAATTTAAAAAAAAGAGTCGACATCCAAATAGCTATAAATCCGCGGCACAGCACACAGTGTACGTTAGCATCTACAAGACTGCAGAGGTGGGGCAGGGCGGCGGGGGGCGGGGCTGAAGGAGGTGTTCCCAGCCGTGGCTTCCTTTCGTTCTATGAAGGGTTTGCTTGTCAAGAAGCATCTGGCAGATGACACGCAGCCCCTTTTCCAGGATGAATGAAGACGCACAGAGGCACGTTGCAGGAGAGCAGCACATACATCTTTGTTCAAGGATGTCAGACACAAAATGGAGTTGTTTAAAAATTCACACCCTCTCTCCGATACAGGCACAAAAGTCATGGTACAGGAAGGTCATGACGAACTTGACAAGCCAAGAATGTGAGGTTTTCCATCTCATGTAAATAAACATGCTTTGGGTGGGGGAGGGAAGGGAAGGGAAAACAGATACAGAAATCCACACACATCAAGTGTAGAGCTGGGTAAGTTATTATAAGGTGAGTGGCCTTGTAACCATGCCCCCAGGTGAAGAAATTAACCACAAACGACACCAGAGTTCCCCCCACCTGCCCCATCCTGATGATAACCCCTTCCTCCTCCTCCAAAGTAACCACTTTCTGACTTGTAGTCATCACTTCCTTTCACTTCTTTGTAGTTTTAACATTCAAGCATCTCTCCCTAGACACTACAGGCTAGTCTTGCCCATTAAAAATTTTGTAATGTCTTTCAAGTCTCAATCTCCAGGTTTCCCACCATCCTTCTCTTTTCCCTACAATTTATCTGTGGAGGAACCTGGACTGTCTGACAGTCTGGCTTTTGCTGACTGCATTCTCATGGTACAATTCAATATGTTACTCTGCCTTCTGGGTGTCCTGTCAATTGGCAGCTGGATCCAAAGACTGGATTGGAGTCAGGCTCAATCCCTTTCACAAGATACAAATGATGTGTCCTTCCATCAGGAGGACCATCATGTCTGGTTTTCACTCTTTTTTTTTTTTTTTTTGCGGTACGCGGGCCTCTCACTGTTGTGGCCTCTCCCGTTACAGGCTCCGGACGCGCAGGCTCAGCAGCCATGGCTCACGGGCCCAGCCGCTCTGCGGCATGTGGTATCTTCCCGGACCGGGGTATGAACCCGTGTCCCCTGCATCGGCAGGCGGACTCTCAACCACTGCACCACCAGGGAAGCCCTCACTCTTTTTTTGATGTCAGCAGCTGTTGGTGCTCAATTCCTGTATCTATTAATTCATTGTGGGATGCAAAGTGGCGATATCTTAATTTAATATTTTTTTCAATGATCACTTGTCAGTAATAATTGATATTATTATACAATGATACTTCCCCTCACCTACTATCTGATTACCCAAGGGTACATTTTATATAAGAAAGACAGGATAAATGCCTGATAATTTTCTTGTTATTTGCCAGTTTTTAAGATTATGAGTTATTTCCCTATCATCCTCTGAGAGCAACCAATGAGTTTTTAAAAAATATCATCATGAACCTATGGATTTAAACATATTTGATAAGTTCCAATGCATTGCAATGAGCATCCTAATTGACACTCAAAATTTCCCATTGTTAGCAAGTAAAAACTTCTGAAGTCAGCTCTGATTCCTTTTGCCATTACTCTAATAATCTCTCATGGCTTTTTGCTATCTGGTATGATCCCAAACCTGGGATCAGCCAATTCTTTTATTGAGAACTGGTATTTTAAGACCATAATCAGTGCACTAGGGATATTCATTGCAACTGGGTTGGTCACTGTTTCTAGGCTTTTTCAGGGGACACAATGAAGAGAAACACACACACACACACAGAGTAAGCTACACAGATAGACAAAATAGTTCATAAATTCATACTGTTATTTCCAATTCAAATTCTGGACTGCAGGAATTTTATCTAACATCTATATTGCATCTCTAACTGCTTTTCTCTACACTGAGAATCCTAGTTCTCAAGGACACAAAAAATGATAGAATTAGAATGTCCCATAATTCCTCATTTGCTTAATCTGGTATTATGTGCAAAGAGTCTCATAATAATAATGCAAATCCTACTGCAACCAATTAATTACTGGACACAGTTAAAGCTTTTGCATTTGCTCTTCCCATTCAACCCCAGTTTTAAAAAATAGTCGTATTATAGCTACATTGTCAGAGCATGTCTTAGTCTATTCAGGCTGCTATGACAGAAGACTACAGACTGGGTGGCTTATAAACACAGACACTTATTCCTCACAGTTCCAGAGGCTGGGAATTCCAAGATCAAGGTGCCAGAAGACTCAGTGTCTGGTGAGGGCTTGCTACCTAGTTCATAGATGACCATCTTCCTCCTGTGTCCTCATGTGGCAGAAGAGGCGAGGGAGCTCTCTGGGGTCTCTGTTATTAGGGCACTTATCCCATTCATGAGGACTCCACCCTCATGACTTAATCACCTCCCAAAGGCTTACCTCCAAATATCATCATATTGGGGATTAGGTTTCAGCATATGAATTTTGGAGGTTCACAACATTCAGTTTATAGTGGAGCACATAACCAGTACATACTACACTTTTTCTTTTAACACTCATTTGGTCTTTTGAAATAGAACAGCTTTATTAAAATATAATTCACATAGCACAAAATTCACCCTTTTAAAATGTGCAATTCAGTAGTTTTTAGTGTGTTCACAGCAGAATGCAACCATTACCACGACCTAATTTTAGTATATTTCATCACCTGAAAAAGAAACCTGTCCCCATTAGGAGAAACTCCTATTCCTCCTTCCCCAGGCCCCTGGAAACCACTAATCTATTTTCTGTCTCCATGGATTTGCCTCTTCTGGACATTTCATATCAATGGAATGATACAATTATGTGGTCCTCCGTGATTGGCTTCTTTCATATAATGTTTTCAAAGTTCATCTATCTTATAGCATTTTTCACTACTTCATTCCTCTTTATGGCTGAAAACATTTCATTGTTTGGATGCACCATATTTTGCCTGTTCATCAGTTGGAGATACACACGCTGTTATCATTTTTGGGTGACTATGAATAATACTGCTATCAACGCTCATGTACAAGTTTTTGTGTGAAAATATGTTCTCAATTCTCTTGGGTATTTACCTATGAGTGGAATCTCTGAGTCCTGTGGTAACTTAAGCTGGGCACGTTGAGAAACTGCCAAATGGTTTTCCAAAGTGGATGCACCATTTATATTCCCACCAGCACATCCAAAGTGTCCATTTTCTCCACATCCCGCCAATACCTGCTCTCGTCATCGTTGTAATAACAGCCCTTTTAGTGGCTGTGAAGTGGTATCTCATTGTGGTTTTGGTTTGCATTTCCCTAACAACTGGTGATGTGGAACATCTTTTCACGTGCTTATTGGCCATTTCTATATGTTCTTTGCAGAATTGTCAATTCAGATTCTTTGCCCATTTTTTTTTTTTTTGCTGTAGGCGGGCCTGTCACTGTGGTGGCCTCTCCCGTTGCAGAGCACAGGCTCCAGACGCGCAGGCTCAGCAGCCATGGCTTACGGGCCCAGCCGCTCCGCGGCATGTGGGATCTTCCTGGACCAGGGCACGAACCTGTGTCCCCTGCATTGGCAGGCGGACTCTCAACCACTGTGCCACCAGGGAAGCCCCCTTTGCCCATTTTTAATAGGGTTATTTGTTTTGTTGAATTGCAAGAGTTTAAAAGAATATGTATTCTGGAATACTAGACTCTTATAAGATATGTGATTTGTAAATATTTTCTACCTTTCCATAGACTGTCTTTTCATTTTCTTGATAATGTCTTTTGAAGACAATTTTTAATTTTGATAAAATCCAGTTTATCTGTTCTTTCTTTGGTGCTCGTGCTTGTCATTGCTAAGAAACCATTGCCTAAATCAAGGTCACATAGATTTATAGCTATGTTTTCTTCAAAGAGTTTCATAGTTTTAATATTTAGCCCTTTGATGCATTTTTGAGTTAATTTTTATATATGTTATGAGGTAGGGTCCTCATTTAGTCTTAGTTCTAAAAGGAAATTTATATTTATTGCTCTTCAGCCTGTACTTATGTTAAAGTTTCTCTAGTTATTTTGTTTGTTCGAGGTTCATGAACGAATAAGATTCTTCATCAAGGGCTCATGGGACAATATTCCATGAGTTCTTGCACACTGATCATAGTTTATATGTGAGCTTTATACTTGAAGTTCAGTTTCTGGATATAAAATCTTTGGGTGACATTTTCTTTACTTTTGACTATCTTAGAAATGCTTCTTCATTGATTTTCTGGCATAATGCATTATTGTTAAATATATTATTTCCTTTAAGAGCCACTTGCTCTTTTTGCCTCAATACCCAAAGGATATCTCCTTTTTCTTTAGAGTTCAGTAATTTTACTACAATATGTCTTGGTAATGACCATACTGGTTTGATAGTCTCTTGCACAGAGTGTACTCTTTCCATATGCAATTTCAAGTCTTTTTTTTAGTATTATTTTCTTGAATTATAGTTTTTAATATTTGTGTTGTTCCCTTGCTTTAGTTTCCTTTTTCAGGAGCTCCTTTCAGCCATATGTTCGATCTTCTTTAATACTGTTCAGTATATGCTTTCTCACAAATCTTTTCTTACCTATTTTATTTATGATTTAATTATTATTATTTTCTTGGCCACACCACGTGGCATGTGGGATCTTAGCTCCCCGACCAGGGATCAAACCCGTGCCCCCTGCATTGGAAGCCCAGAATCTTAACCACTGGACTTCCAGGGAAGTCCCAATGATTTAAATTTCATCTTCCTTTTTACCTTTTATTTCTCTCAGGTTATTAGCAATTGTATTTACTCACTCTTGTAACTTTTTCTAGCATAGCCTTTATTTCTGAAATCTTTTTATTCTTTTTCTGGTTTTTTTTTTCTCTTTTTTTTTTTTCTTTTTCTGTTTTACATTTAATCCCGTGATCCATTTTGAGTTAACTTTTGTATAAAGTGTGAAGTTAAGCTGGAGTTCACTTTTTTTTGTTTGTCTGTTTGTTTGCGGTACGCGGGCCTCTCACTGCCGTGGCCTCTCCCGTCTCGGAGCACAGGCTCCAGACGCGCGGGCCCAGCGGCAATGGCTCACGGGCCCAGCCACTCCGCAGCATGTGGGATCTTCCCGGACCAGGGCACGAACCTGCGTCCCCTGCATCGGCAGGCAGACTCTCAACCACTGCGCCACCAGGGAAGCCCATGGAGTTCACTTTTTTTGCTTATAGATAATTGCTCCAACACCATGTGTTGAAAAGCCTATCCCTCCTTCTTCATTGAATTGCTTGTACATCTATCTTAACAATCAATTGGACATATCGTTTTGGGTCTATTCTGAGTTCTCTATTCAGTTCCACTGTTCAATGTGTTTATCCCTCTGCCCTAACCACAATATCTTGACTATTATATCTCTATAGTAAGTTTCAGTATTGAGTACAGTGATCCTTCCCACTTTACTCTTTTTTTTCAAGATTATTTTAGCTATTCTAGGGCCTGTGCTTTTTCACACAAATCTAAAATTAAGTCTAAAAAAAGCCTTGCTGGGATTTTGACATGAATTTCATTAAACCTATAGGGAAATTCAGACAGAACTGACATCTTTACTATGTTGCATCTTCCAATCCACGAACACAGTGTGTCTCTCCATTTGTTTAGTTCTTTTTTTTTTCTTTTTGCCATGTGGCATGTGAGATCTTAGTTCCCTGACCAGGGATTAAACCTACACCCCCTACATGGGAAGCACAGAGTCTTAACCACTGGACCACCAGGGAAGTCCCTGTTTAGGTATTTTTTGACTTCATCATTGTGATGGTTAATTTTCTGGTCACCTTGGCTGGGCCATAGTGCCCAGATATGTGATAAAAAATCATTTTGTATGTTTCTTTGAAGGTATTTTTTGAAAGATATTAACATTTAAATCAGTGGACTTTGAGCAAAACAGATTCTCCTCCATAAGGCAGCTGGCCCTCATCCAATCAGTTGAAGGCCTTACTAGAACAAAGAATGTCCCCCCCCACCCCACTGCCCCGAACAAGAAGGAATTCTGCAAGAGTAGAAAAGGGACTTCTACCACCTTTCCAGGTTAGGGGGATCATTATAATCAAGTCTGGAACTTCCTAGGAAGAGGTTTTGGTCTGGATCCCACATTTAAATCACTCAATGATTTCTGAAGTTTCATTACTTTGTCCATTTATCCTAAAGTTATCGGAATATTGTATAGTTGGAAGAGTAGAACTAATAAAGGCCTTACAATAATGCCTTTTGAATTCTAGATAGAAATTAATCCATAAGAGATATGAGGGCTTCCCTGGTGGCGCAGTGGTTGAGAGTCCACCTACTGATGCAGGGGACACGGGTTAGTGCCCCGGTCTGGGAAGATCCCACATGTCGCGGAGCGGCTGGGCCCGTGAGCCATGGCCGCTGAGCCTGCACATCCGGAGCCTGTGCTCCGCAACGGGAGAGGCCACAACAGTGAGAGGCCTGCGTACCGCAAAAAAAAATTAAAAAAATAAATATGAGGTCTGGCACTGAGTCTTATTGATCTTTACATGTTTAGGACAATGCTTTGCACATATACCACTAATAATATTTTAGAATAGATGGATGACATCAGGAAAAATATAAATTATTTTAAGAAAGCTGTATCAATATCAAACAAAAGATACTTACTATAGCTTTATTCTAATAAGGCACTATTCTGAGAACTGTGGGAAATCCAAAGAAATACTGTGAATTCTCTCCTTAAAGTTACTATACAGTATTTGAGGAAACAGCTTAGTTTGTTTTTCCCTACAGTGTCCTGGAAGGTGGTTTCCAGATACCAAGTCACCTCTGCTGGACATCTGTACTCTGCTCTGTCTACCAATGGTGTTAAGGCTTACCCTTCCTCCTATTTTGGTTTGGTTTGGCATTTGGGTCCTAACCTAACTTCACCTTCTGGTTTCATATCCTATGCATCTAACTTACGTTTTGGTCTTTTCTGACCTAACTTGTTCTGCTGATTTGGGCCAGGATCAGCTGAACCCAACAGGACTGCTTTCATACAGGACGGTGTCACGATCACAGAAGAATAATGGGCACTTAGTGTATGCTGTATGGTAGTGCTGTTCTAAGTACTCTAGATGAATTAAATCATGGAATCCTCACAGGAAGCTTATATGGCAGGTACTGTTATTACATTACGTAGGAAGTGATGGAGCTGGGGTTTGGACCAAGGCCGTATGACACCAGCATTTAAGGCACCAATGCCCTAACTACTCTGCTGGCCTGCCTGCCTTTTAGATGTGAGAAAGCATTTAGAGATATAGTTTGCATAGTTGATGAAGTAGGTCATTCTCAGCAGGAATGGCCCACTGATATCCAGAAGCTAAAAAAGCAGAGGCCAGTGCCTTGCTGGAGCGGAGGGCTGGGGAACATGTCTGGGAGAGCAGAGAGAGAAGTGGGGGCTGCTGGATGGTCTAGCTGTCACTGAGCATACAGCTTACTTGCATGAGAAAGGCCAACTATCCCCTGAGAATTATATCTGCAGTGAAAAGTGGGGCCAATGACGTAATTGACACACTGAAGATCAGTGAGCCCTGATGTTTATTTTTCCAGGGACTTCCCATTTATCCGTGAGCAAAGTGCTTTACTTTTGTTTCATACTTAAACAATAAAAAAGCTATTCAAGGAGTTCTCGTTGAAGGTGACTCTCATCCTTCAAAACCAAATGACAAATTTTACTCCATTATTTTCTGTTCAGTTGATGGTTGAGAATTACCAAATCTCATGTGGCTTGACTTGTAATTTTGATACATTTTCCCTGAAGGCGAAACATTTCTTTCATGCATAATTTTGTTTGAGTCAGTGTGTGTGAATATGAATAACTGCTTATTCTAACGAAATCATTACAATATATGTTTCTAATAACCTGACTTAATGGTGCTGGTTGAGTTAATTTAAGGGGAACCTACTTCTTAGCCTCATTGCCCTTCCTGAGTAATCCAACATCATTTATTTCTCAGGGGCTTCTCACAAAATTCTACTCAGTAGCTCAGAAGTCTTAAAGACTTAACTTTGGATTTACTTATTTTATCTTTACATTTTTTTTCATTTTTTAATTGAAGTATAGATGATTTACAATGTTGTGTTAATCTCTGCTGTAGAGCAAAGTCAGTTATACATACATGCATTTTTATATTCTTTTCCATTATGGTTTATCACAGGATATTGACTATATAGTTCCCTGTGGTATACAGTAGGACCTTGTTTTTTATCCTTTCTATATATAAAAAATTTAACTTTAACATAGAGTTTAGGATAGAGAATTCAATTGAAATAAATAGTAATTAAATACTACAATCTGCTAAGGACTATGCCAGGTACATTAAGGGATTGAAAGCATGAATGAAACTGTGTTCCTGTTTATAAGGAACTCATTACTGATGGAATAACATCACCCAGCATTCACAAAGTGCTTTTATGTTTGCAAAATACTTTTATCTATTTGCGATCTAATTTAAATCTCATCACAGAAACTATGAGGTTTTATGAGTGTTTCAAGGCCTGTCAAAATTAGATTTCTTCCTTCTCTGTACTAAATTGTACTTTAATTATTTTATTTAAGTGTGGAACATTTTAGGTATTAACATGTTAATATTAAGTCTTCCTATCCATGAACACAGTGTCTTTCCAACCATTTATGTTTTCTTTAATTTCTTTCAGCCATGTTTTGTAATTTTCAGTGTATAAATCTTTCACCTCCCTGGTTAAATTTATTCCCAGGTGATAATGAGATAGACATTTTATAACCCAATGAACAGAGACAAGTCAAAGTTTTCATACATGAGTTATTCTCTTATCAAAGCCCAGAGATGCCTGTAATGGTTTCACCCCTCCAGTTACAGTTATCTGAACAAACGTGCTCCAGAGCTGTTGGTGATGAACAGAGGGTACTGGGGAACAAGTTCAAGTCACTGTTTTTCAATTCTACACCAAAAGTGGAATTACTGGGTCATGTGATAAATTTATATTCCCACTAGCAATGAACAAGGGTTCCAAATTCTCCATGTCCTTGCCAACTCTTGTGATTTGCAGGGTTTTTTCATTTTTAATTTTTTATCATAGTCATCCTAGTGGTGTGAAGTGGTATTTCATTGTGTTTTTTCATATTGTGGTATAATATACCTAACACATTCGCATTGCTGTACAACCATCACCGCCATCCATCTGCAGAACTTTTTCACTTTCCCTAATTGAAACCCTGCACCCATTAAATACTAACTCCTCATCTGTCCTCCCCCCACCCCCGGCAACCACCATTCTACTTTCTGTCTCTATAAATTTGACTACACCAGGCACCTCATATAATTGGAGTCATAGAATATTTGTCTCTTTGTTGACTGGCTTATTTTACTCAGCATGATGTCCTCAAGGTTCAGGAGATAGTAGTACAGATATCTCTCTGAGTCCCTGCTTTCAATTCTTTGTGGTATATACTTACAAGTGGGTTTGCTGGGTATAGTAATTTTATGTTTAGTTTTCTTGAGGCACTTCCATACTGTTTTCCACAGTGGCTGCACCATTTGACATTCCCATCAGCAGCACACAAGGGTTTCAATTTCTCCATATTCTCAATGACACTTGGCTATTTTCTGTTTGTTTTGTTTTGGTTAATAGCCATCCTAATGGATGCCAAGTGGTATTACACTGTGGTTTTGATTTGCATTTCTCTAATTAGTGGTGTTGAACATCTTTTCATGTGATTATTGGCCACTTACATATTTTCTTTGGAGAAATGTCTGTTTCGGATATTTGTCAATTTAAAAATTGGGTTGTTTGTCTTTTTGTTTTTGAGTTGTGGGAGTTATTTATACATTCTGGATATTAAATCCTTATCAGCTATATAATTTGCAAATATTCCTTCCCATTCTATAGTTTGTCTATTGCTTTCTTTTTTTTTTTTTTTTTGGCTGTGTTGTGTCTTCATTGCTGTGCATGGGCTTCCTCTAGTTGCAGTGAGCGGGGGCTACTCTTTGTTGCAGTGTGCAGGCTTCTCATTGCAGTGGCTTCTCTTGTTGTGGAGCATGGGCTCTAGGCATGTGGGCTTCAGTAGTTGTGGCACGTGGGCTCAGTAGTTGTGGCTTGTGGGCTCTAGAGTGCAGGCTCAGTACTTGTGGAGCACGGGCTTAGTTGCTCCGCGGCATGTGGGATCTTCCCAGACCAGGGATCGAACCTGGGTCCCCTGCATTGACAGGCAGGTTCTTAACCACTGCACCACCAGGGAAGTCCCTTTGCTTTCTTGATAGTATTCTTTGATGAACAAAAATTTTTAATTTTGATGAAGTACAATTTATCTAGGTTTTCTTTAGTTGCTCATGGTTTTGGTGTCATAGCTGAGAATCCACAGTCATATCCAAGATCATGAATATTTATACCTATTTTTTCTTCTAAGAGCTTTATGGTTTCCACTCTTATATTTAGGTCTTTGATCCATTTTGAGTTAATTTTCGTACATGGTGTGAGGCTGGGGTCCAACTTCCTTCTTTTGCCTGTGAAAATCCAGTTGTCTCAGCTCCATCTGTTGAAGAGACTATTCTTTCTCCATTGAATGGCAGCCTTGTCAAAACTCGACTGGTGTTCAATGGATGGATTTATTTCTGGACCCTCAATTCTATTCTAATGGTCTGTCTATCCTTATGCCTCTACCACACTGCTTTGATTACTGTAGCTTTATAGTAAGTTTTGAAATCCAGAAGTGTGAGTCTTCCAACTCTATTCTTCTTTTTCAAGACTGTTTGGCTATTTGGGGCCCACTGCAATTCCAGAAGAATTTGAGGATTGGCTTTTCCATTTCTGCAAAAAAAAAAAAAATCTAAGTTTTGACAGGGATTACATTGAATCTGTAGAGTGTTTTGGGTATTGATGTCTTGATATTAAGTCCTCCTATCCATGAACATGGTGTCTTTCCATTTATTTAGGTCTTCTTTAATTTCTTTCAGCAATGTTCTATAATTTTTGGTATACAAATCTTCCACCTCCTTGGGTAAATTTATTCCCAGGTATGTTATTCTTTTACATGTATTGTAAATGGAATTGCTTTATTAATGTTCTCCTCAGGTTATTTTTTGCTGGTATATAAACAAATGACTAATATATAAACAAATGATCTTGTATCCTGCAACTTGGCTGAATTTATCACCTCTAGTAGCTTTCTTGTGGATTCTTTGAGGATTTTCTATAAATATAGGATAATATCATCTGTGAACAGAGACAATTTTAGTTCTTCCTTTCCAGTTTGTATGCCTCTTCTTTCTTTTTCTTGTCTGATTGCTCTAGTCAGAATTTCTAGTATAATGTTGAATAGCAGTGGTGAATATGAACACCCTTATCTCATTCCTGATTTTGTGGAAAAGCTGTCAGTCTTTCACCCTGAGCATGATGCTAGGTGTGGGTTTTTCATAAATGTCCTTTATCATAGTGAAGAAGTTAAAGGAAAGTGACTCTTTAAAATGTTATTTTTAGAAATAATTTGAGGCCTAGGATGATGTTATTTTGGTGTTATTTTTCTCCAGAGACGATTTTCAGTTGCTTTTGTCAGCTCCTAGAGGCTTCAGCAATGCAGAATTACTTTAATTCAAATTTCGAGTTTGGGATTTCTGGGCACCTGCAACCAGAGAGAAGGCTGGCTTACTCCCTTAATCCCCAGGCACAGCCATCTGGGGGCCCATCACAAAGCAGGGGACTGGCTTCCTGGGTTCCCACCCTTGGAGGGACCTGGACTCAAAACTCATCTTTCTAACCCTGTGTGGTTGCCAGAGCCAGAATGCAAGTGCTCAGGGCAGAAGCTGTCCAAGTGCTGCATAACTCTCTGGATTCCTCCTAGATCTTGGCCTGGTATTCTCTCATTACCCCCATAATTCTTTGATGCTTTAAAAAAACATATTTAAAAAATATTTCATTTGGCTTCTTAGTTGTCTTCAGCAGGAGAATTTGCTAGCCTGCTGTTCCTGGAAGAGGAGTTCTCTGCTGATTATTACTTTTCCAGAGGTAGGGATTGTGAGATCCAAGTACAAATTTCTTCTGTCTTATAGGAGACACAAAGGGACAAGTTCATTTCTCATCCATTTATGGAGAGGTATATGTTGAAAAGAGCAGGAATCTGGAACAAGGGGCCTGTAAGGGAGGCATCAGAATTACTTATCTCCCCTTTGTGCAAGAAGGCGTGAGGCTTGCCTTTCACAAAAAGCTCAGCCACCTTCTTTGCTTAAGAACAATGGTCTCACAATACTACAAAGCTACAGTAATCAAAACAGCATGGTATTGGCACAAAAACAGAAATATGGATCAATGGAACAGAAAGGAGAGCCCAGAAATAAACCCACACACCTATGGACAATTTATCTTCGACAAAGGAGGCAAGAATATGCAATGGGGAAAAGACAGTCTCTTCAGCAAGTGGTGCTGGGAAAATTGGACAGCTGCATGTAAATCAATGAAGTTAGAATGCTCCCCTACACTGTACACAAAAATAAACTCAAAATGGTTTAAAGATTTAAACATAAGACAAGATACCAGAAAACTCCTAGAAGAGAACATAGGCAAAACAGTCTCTGACATAAATGTTTTCTTAGGTCAGTCTCCCAAGGCAATAGAAATAAAAGCAAAAATAAACAAATGGGACCCAGTCAAATTTATAAGCTTTTGCAGAGCAAAGGAAACCATAAACAAAATAATGAGACAACCTACGGACTGGGAGAAAATATTTGCAAATGATATGACCGATAAGGGCTTAATTTCCAAAATATACAAACAGCTCATACAATTCAATAGTAAAAAACCAAACAACCCAATCGACAAATGGGCAGAAGACCTAAACAGATATTTCTCCAAAGAGGACATACAGATCGCCAACAGGCACATGAAAAGCTGCTCCCCATTAATCATCACTAATTATTGGCGAAATACAAATCAAAACTACAATGAGGCACCACCTCACACTGGACAGAATGGCCATAATTAAAAAGTCTACAAATAGGGCTTCCTGGGTGGTGCAGTGGTTGAGAGTCCGCCTGCCGATGCGGGGGACACGGGTTCATGCCCCGGTCCGGGAAGATCCACATGCCGCGGAGCGGCTGGGCCCGTGACCCATGGCCGCTGAGCCTGCGCGTCCAGAGCCTGTTGCTCTGCAGCGGGAGAGGCCACAACAGTGAGAGGCCTGCGTACCGCCAAAAAAAAGTCTACAAATAATAAATGCTGGAGAGGGTGTGGAGAAAAGGGAGCCCTCCTACACTGTTGGTGGGTGCCACTATGGAAAACAGTATGGAGGTTCCTCAAAAAACTAAAAAGAGAGCTACCATATGATCCTGTAATCCCACTCCTGGGCAAATACCCAGACAAAACTACAATTCGAAAAGGTACGTGCAGCCCGATGTTCATAGCAGCACTGTTTACAATAGCCAAGACATGGAAACAACCTAAATGTCCATTGACAGATGAATGGATAAAGAAGATGTGATATATATATATATATATATATATATACACACACATACATATACATATATATATATATATAATAGAATATTACTCAGGCATTAAAAAGGATAAAATAATGCCATTTGCAGCAACATGGATGGACCTAGAGATTATCATACTAAGAGAAGTAAGTCAGGAAGAGAAAGACAAATACCATGTAATATCACTTACAGGTGGAATCTAAAATACCACACAAATCAACATATCTATGAAACAGAAACAGACTCACAGACATAGAGAACAGACTTGTGGTTGCCAAGGGGAAGGGGGGTGGGGGAGGGATGAATTGGGAGTTTGGGATTAGCAGATGCAAACTATTACATACAGAATGGATAAATAACAAGGTCCCACTATATAGCACAGGGAACTATATTCAATATCCTGTGATAAACAATAATGGAAAAGAATATGAAAAAGAATATATACATATATATGTATAACTGAGTCACTTTGCTGTACAGCAAAAATTAACACAACATTGTAAATCAACTATATTTCAATAAAATTTTTTAAAAAAGAACAATGGTCTATTAGTCTTATCTGATTTAGGGAGAAGAAAAAGTTGCTATAAGGTGGTTCCAGGGGTCTCCAGGAATCTCCCATAACACTAGGACATGTATTACTACAACCTTTCACAAGAGAAAAGCACTGAGGAGCAAAGAGGGCCAAGGAGTTGCCAGCTCCTACCCTCCCTATTTTTCTCCTCCCCTTTCCCCTCCTCCCTCCTTCCTTTCTTTATGATTCACTTCTAGGAAATTGACTCACCTTAATTATTTATTGCATTTAATACGACAGAACTTTAAGATTTTCTAAAATACAGAATTGATTTTTAAAAGAGCAAAGTAATTTAAATTTCTAGATCAGTCTCTCCGTCAGCCCCCAAATCAAATTTCACCAAGGAGGTAGATCCCTATCCTAACCCACCTACACCAAAATCCCCTGCTGCGCTGCCTGGAGCTTTTTCCATGTCATTTATAAATAGAAGGAATTGATTCACATGTATTTTGGAAGCACATCTAATACGTAAATGGGAGTTCACTGGAGGTTTCCAACACTTGGTCACTCTTCCCATGGTGTGTCAACTGGCGGCCCCCTATATTTTTAGTCCATGTTTAATTCACCACTGACACCTGCCATACAGCCTCAAATCCATCCAATTCTCCACGTTAATCCAAAACACTGTCACCTCTTGCCTCCATGACAGCAACAGCATCTCATCTCTCTACATTCCCTTGGGGATCCCTTAATCCATTTTCTATACTGTGGTCAGAAAGCTCTTTCCAAAGCTCCTTATCATCTGTTTTTTGGCACCGTGTAGAATTCTCCGTAACATTGAACCATTTGCAATTGGCCTTGGAGCAATTATCCATATGCTGCTGGTCTCCCCACTACACTGAAAGGTCTCTGAGTACAGGAAGCTGGTCTGCTTCTGCTCATCCTTACACCCTCAGTGTCTGGTACACGGTGAGTGTTTAACATATTTTTAAAAATACTACATAATGTCAATAAACTCTATGTAACTTACTTATTTGTTATGCTTGTTATCTGTTTCTCACCTTGCCCCTGGAAGGCAAGGGGTTGGCTGTTCTGTTCACCCATGTTCTCTGACAGCCTAAAAGGGGGCCCAGTGCTTAGAGGGCCCTTTGTGATCTTTTGTTGGAGAAATGAATAAATGAATGAATGAGTGAGTTGACTACAGTGAGAACCTAACTTCCTGGCAGTCCAGGATCTTGTTTGGTATAATTCCAAGCCCTTAAAAAGTGCTGGCCTGCACATTTCTAGATAGAGAATGTCTCCAGGAAATTTGAATTTGTACTCCAGTGCTCAGAACCATGCCAGTCAGAGGCTCAGTCCTGTTACAGGTAAGAACTGCAGGAGGAGTAGCTTTGGCCACAGGCCAGCGTTCTGAGGTCAGCCACTTCACCTGTGGAATTCCCACACCTGTTCATCCTTGGGCCATCCCTTTGAATTGGAAAATAAATCCCATCCCTGCTCAGGTGTTGATTGATAAAGGCTTGAGCTACTGCCCCTTCAAGAGGAATTTGCATTTTAATAGAGGCTCATCAGCCCCAAAGGAATCAGTATCTCTTCTAAAGATGTAATTTTCCATCACAGCAACTGAAATATTTTGGGGCGAGACGCTGCAGTGTCGCCAATCCAGATCAACAGGCGGACTCCCTCAGTCCCGCCTTGAGGCTGTGTAAGACTGACCCACCATTTCCCACTATTATTACTGTGAACGTTGCCTCTTTGTGTCTAACCTCCTTAGGTCGCCTGACACTCGTGGGCCTCTCATGTCAACACAAGCCTTTTCAACACTGGCAGTCTTAAAGTGGTCACATCAACAGGGCCACAAGGTGAATTGTGACAAAACTTCCAAGCTTTCTTGGTACCCTAAGGAAGCCAACAGTCAGGTGTTTAAAACCTAATACGGGCAAAAGGGAGTAGAGACGATTTCGTAGGTCCTTCATGATACAGTTCATTTAAATTCGTTTTGTACAATTTGTTTTCAGCCCCAACTTTTTACTTGTATCAAAAGCCCTGCAAATGGAAAGTGGGCAAGAGACATCCGTTCGTGAGCTGAGAATATTCTAAATGCCGAGCCCTCCAGGGCCGAGTTCTCAGTGGTGCCTTGAGAAATTCTGGAACTGCAGAAATTCTGGATCTTGGAATTCCGCATTCGAGAGCGGCTCCTGCTCGCCACACCTGGGACGGAGCGCTCGGAATTCACATCCTCCCGACCCCCGCCCCGCCCCGCCACGCACGCCCCTCCGGCGCCCCGGGCCTGCCCCAGGCTAGGCGGCGGCTCGCCCCCTATGGCGCGGCCGGGCCGCGGGCCCGGCTCCCAGGCCCCTTACCCGCCGCTGGCCCGGGGCTCCGCCTGCCGCCCTCGCCCTTGAAGCGCCCGCGATCCCCACTCCCCTCCGCGGCGAGGGGCGCGAGCGCCGAGGCCCAGCCACTGGGACCACACCTGCGCCAGCCCGTTCCCGCCCCGCTCGGGCCCAGCTGGAGCTCCGGGCCCGGCCCCGGCCCCGGCCCCGCGCGCGGCGGCGGGGCTCGCGCCCGGGGACAGAGGCGGCGGCGGCGGCTCGCTCCCGCGCCTGAGCTGGGGAGCGCGCCGGGCGGGCGGGAGAGGGCGCAGCGCGGCGCGGCCGGCGGGCGGCCCTGCTGAGCGGCGGCGGCGGCATGGGCGCGGGCACCGGCGGGGGCTGCGGGTGCCCGGCTCCCCGCCCGGCCCGGCCCGCTCCCAGCGCGCTGCCGTCGCAGCCCCCGCGGCTCGCGGGGAGGCCAACCCCGCAGCTGAAGCAACTTGCCTCGGACCCTCGGTGAGGAGGGGCGGCGCGCGGGGCCGGACGGGAGCAGGAGAGGCGTGCGGGCGCTATGCCTCCGGCCGGCGGTCTCCGCGCGCCGCGCCCCGCCGCGCTGCCCCGCAGCCTGTCCCGCCTGCGCGAGTGCCCGGGCCGCTCTCGCATCGTGCTGGCGCTCGGGGCCACGCAGATGGCGCTCGGATGCCTCATCGTGGCCGTCAGCTTCGCTGCGCTGGCGCTCACCACCTCGGCCCGCGTCCGCCACTCCTGCCCCTTCTGGGCCGGCTTCTCGGTGAGTGTCGGCGTCGGGCGCGCACGGGGCTACGGGGGGGGCGAGCCCACCAACCCGCGGGCGCCAGGTTCGGGGCTCAAGCGCCCGGGCGAGCTGCCGCAGCCCGGGGTGCGGTTCAAAACTCGGGCAGGATAACTCCGGGGACCCGACTCACCGCTCGCCGCCCTGGGAGCGTGGCTTTCCCTTTCCCATCGCGCTGGTCCCGGAGTAACTTTTCTTCGAGGAAGCAGAAGCCAGGCGCCCGCGACCACCCGAGGGGCCTTCGGGTGAGGGTGGGCGGCGGGCGCGCTCCGAGGCGGGCGGCTGCGCCCTGGGGCCCCCGGCTTCCCGGGGGCCGGAGACCCGCCGGGCGGGCTGGGCGGCCCTGAGCGAGGCGGGAGCAGGGGTGCGAGCCTGGTGCCGGGCCGCGGCTCCGTGCGCGGGGCCTCCGCGGCGGCTCTGGCCGGGCACTGGGGAGCAGGGCGCGTCGCGTCGGGTCGCGGGTCAGTCGAGGCGGCGGGAACCGGCCGGACCCGCTTTGGCCGCCCACCCGCTTGGCGTCCAGGACTTGGCGCGTCCCGCGTTTGGCGGGAACGGGCCGGCGAGCTCAGCGGGCGGCGGGCCTGGGCGAGCGAATGCTGGCGGCGTCGGGGGGCGTGTTCAGTGAGCTTCCGCGAGGGTGACCGATTTTCAGGATTTTGACCCCCAAATTAGAGAATCCAGTGGCTGACAAACCTCCATAGGAGCAAAACCACCAGGAAATCCCATTAAAGGAAATGATTGTCTCCAAGAGTTAATTTTGGGGGGTATTTTTTGATTGAAGTTGTATTTTCCTGTATTAGTAAAGAACGGACATATGGAAACGGTAATAATCGATGCAGAGCAGATAGTCTTTATGAAGAGAGGCACTTATTCTGCGAACTCTTGACATCTGTAACTACATTTGGTTTCTGGTGCCGGAGTACATCTTATAGGTTTAAACTGTAAACCCAGTGTGTTTAAGTTCCATCTCCAGAAATCGAAACCAAGCCTTTGTAACGAATGTTTGCTATTTGTTGTTGAGTTTTGAAATTTAAAAATTCTGTCCAGCTTCGCTTTTTGTTGTTGTTGTTCTTTTGTAATGGCCTTTGTTCTCTAAGTCCGATGCCCGGCTGGTAAAATGAGATCTGAGCAGAACTGACTCTGTGACACCCTGATCGATACAGGTATGGTGGTTCATCCTAATGGGGGTATTAATTTTCAAAGCTTATTTCAGACCAGGGGTGAGTCTTTGAGAGCTGATTAGGACATCAGCTATAGCTAATTAGGCCATAGCTCGCAGTGTTCTAATCAAAGACAGGGGTTTGGAAGCAAGACTCAGAAATCATGATTAAAACGGGCCCCTGTATAGTCTTCCTACCTCTGTAGCTCAGTTTTTAGCATGATTTAGTATGCATTGTTTCCATGTGGTCTGTCTAGTGGGCGCGAGTTTGTGTCTGCTGGAGCGGCCTACAGGTGGCAGACTGGTAAATGAGCTTCTCTTCCTGGCTTCTCCCTGGGCCTCTGCTTCTCCACCTAGTCCTAGCTATGTGGCTTTGGCACTTTCAAAGGGCGTGGAAAAAGAGCTGCCTTTTAATAATAAACTTAAAAGGGAAAACACTCGTCAAAAACGGTAGAAAAGCTGTTTATGTGAAAAATGTACATTCACTGCATTTTAGTCTAAAGAGTTAAATAAATATGTAATCCATGGATTCAGTTTGGGTGATTCATGGTTATTCCTTTCCACAGCTATAACCTATTAGTCCTAACTTCCTGCGATTCAGAATAATTCCACACGTGTCTGCTGTGTGCAGACGTGCCTCTAGGCTCTGGGGACAACAGTGAACAACATTCTCTGCTTACGTTTTAGAGGTTGTAGATTCTGCTCTCCGTCCACGTCCTGCTCCCCGCCTCTTTACACCCACTGTTTCATGTGCTAGTTTTCTTTCTTGAAACTGAATCTACCACATGCACCTTTACACTTCTTTCCAAACAGTATATACCATTTTTTACATATGACCTCTGCCCTTTGCAGACATGGTGGTTGGTTCCAGTGATGTTGGGACAGGTCTGCATGTTGGCGTGGCTTTCGGCGCTAACACTGGCCCCTTGCCATGGATGTGCCTGCCAGCCTGGACCTGGAAGCCACTTTGCAAGGATAGTTTTCTTTTACGAATGGTGACTAAGATGGCCGGCTTTACACCAAAATCTGTTCTGCGTGGTTTAGGGCTGCCCTGTGTTTCCTCTGCATTTCCTGAAATAAGAGGTGTGGAGTCTTTAGCACTGTCTAGGTTGCTAGGCCTTCTCTGTGGTGTGTCCATGGTGAAGAACCATTGTAAAAATAATTTTCCTTTATTGAAGAAAAAACAATACCCAAGAAAATGGCTTACATTTATTGAGCACGTACCGTGTGCCAGGCGTTAAGCTGAGTGTTTTTCGTGCTGTGATAGCACATTTCGTCTGTGGCCCCTGGCGCCCCTGCTCTTGCACAGTTCCCTGCACTTGAACTTGGACTGGACCTCTGACTGGCCTTAGCCAGTGGGATGCAGCAGAACTAAGGCTGTCTCCAGGGCTAGGCCTAAGCCCTGAGATGTCCTGGCAGCTTCTGCAGAGTCCACTGAGGTGAAGAGGGATTAAGGAACTTGCTGTATTAGTCAGGGTTCTCCAGAAAAAGAGAACCAATAAATACATATGAGCAAGCTGGAGACCCAGGCACGCTGCCGGTATAATTCAGTCCAAGTCCAAAGGCCCAGGAACTGGAGGGCCCGTGGTGTAATTCCCAGCCTGGCCCCAAAGCCTGAGGACCCGGGGTGCTGATGGCCGAGGGCAGGAGCAGATGGATGTCCCAGCTCAGAGAGAGTGACTCTGCCCTTGTTCCGCCTTTTTGTCCTACTCAGGCCCTCACTGGCTTGGATGAGGCCCATCTGCGTGGATAAAGGTGACCTTCTTTACTCAGTCTGCTGATTTCAGTGCTAATCTCTTCTAGAGACACCCTCTCAGACACACCCCCAAATGATGTGTTCCTGTCTATCTGGGCACCCCTTCGTCTAGTCAAGTGGATACATAAAATTAACCTTCATGCCTGCCCAAGGTCACACCTGGCCAATGTCAGGTTTGCACTTTTTTTTTTTTTTAACATCTTTTTTCCAGTATAATTGCTTTACAATGTTGTGTTAGTTTCTGCTGTACAACAAAGTGAATCAGCTGTCTGTATACGTATATCCCCATATCCCCTCCCTCTTGCGCCTCCCTCCCACCCTCCCTGTCCCACCCCTCTGGGGGTTAAAAAGCACCGAGCTGATCTCCCTGAGGTGGATGGACCTAGAGTCTGTCATACAGAGTGAAGTAAGTTGGAAAGAGAAAAACAAATACCGTATGCTAACGCATATATATGGAATCTAAAAAAAAAATGGTTCTGATGAACCTCGGAGCAGGGCAGCAATCAAGACGCAGGTTTGCACTTAGTTGCTCTGACTTGTGAGGCCACAGTCCTAGCCATTAGACTTAATTGCCCCCCAGGCAGAGGCTGATGGGGGGTGGGGGGTGGAATAGAGCAGGTGTAAAGGGTCAAAGGTAGAGCCTCCACAGGGAGGACACACCTGTTTCTTAGGAAAAGCACAAAATATGTGTAGAAAGGTGATGATTCAAGAGCACTTTGGGGAGGCATGAAATTAGGGAAATTGAGGAAGTCTGAGGATCGGGGACAGGGCTGGGGGGGTCCTTGGCAAGGTTGGAAACGGGAAGGGGCGGCAGGTCTGGCCAGGGAGCGGCTGCTGTTTCAGTGACTTGAGAACCACCTGCAAATGGTGGTCCTGTTCTGGGTCCCTGCCATCCAGTTGGAAATTAGGGGTGGGCTGACTTCCCCAGGGGATAAATGCTTGGCCCGTTTTGAGAGATGATGATCTATATGAACAGTTTAGAAGACTACCAGGGCTGTGTGTGTTTTTTTAAATGATCATCGAGTTCAGTTTTTTTTAAAAAGTGAACCTTATATCATAGAATAGACTAAACAGGTTAGTATATGTAATAAAAAAATATTAAAAATGGAATTAAAGGGGAGGGGAAGGAAATCTGCAGTGCTGCCTCTGGCACTAGTGGAGGTCTTGAGTAGGTATCCTTTGATAGACCAGCCTCATTCTTTTTCTTTGACGTTCTCTTCATGCCCAGGACATCCGCGACAAATAAGTACCCTGTGAATTATCCACATTGCCAGTTACCCGTGTTGATAAAGACATAGCCAGACATAGCCCTTAGGAGCTGACTGTTTATGCACGTGTGTGTATGTATTTTTTTTCCTTTAAAAGCAACACTATACTCCAAAAGCAACAGATGCTTGTTGCAATAACTGAAAACACAGAAGGGTATAAAGAAAATGGCGACAGTGCCTTCTTCCATCCCAATTCTGTACCCACAGGTAACCTGCATTGATGATGTTGTTTCATGTGACCTTTCCATACTTTCCTTTACAATCACAAAAATATTAGGATTTATGTATATGTGTGGAATATGTCTCTTTTCTTTTAAATAATCTTTACAAGAGGTCATACTACACACCTTACTCCGTGGCTTCTTTTTTTTCTTTTATTTCGTGTATAATAAATATTCCCAGCCATAATTTATTATTCTTATTATTCCCATTATTTTTAATGACTGCATAAGGGTCCATAGTATGAATTTTTATAATTTATTCAGTTCTTTTCTTGCTGAGAATACTCTGTGTCAGTTCTGTGTCTCTATAAACAATGCTGCTTATCTAGCCTTAGAGACCAGTGCTTGTTTTCTGAGCATAAATTCCCCAAAGTGGAATGGCTTGTTGGAGGGTATTCAAATTTGGAATTTCATTAGATATTGCCAGATTAATTCCACAAAAGGTTGCAGTCATCCCTGCCCACAGAAGCATGACACCAGGGTGCCCTTTTGCCACCCTCTTACCAGCCCAGGCTGTTAGCATTCATTAACATTTTATTCCTCTGATGAAGAAAAACATATTTCATTGTTTTCACTTGATCTGACTTTCCATGGTTATTTCTCTCATATGTTGCAAATGTTTTCTTGCAGTTTTTCGTTTCTCATGTGGCTTAATTTTTGGTGTCTTTTACCATATATAAAATTTTAAAACTTTTTATGTAGTCAAATCTGTTAGTTTTCTCTTCTGCAGTGTGAGGGCTGTTTTCTTAGTTAAGATGGTTGTCATTACAGAGGTCACACAAACATTCCTTTACATTTCCTTCTAATGTTTTTATTTTATTTTTTACATTCAAATTTTACATCATCCAGAATTTGTTTTGCATATGGTATGAAAAAAGGGCCTAACTTTATTTGCTTGCAAAGTTCCTATGTACCTATGCTTATGTTTTGGATTCTATTCAGTTTTACTCTCTTTTTTTTCATGGAGATGTAATTGACACAGAATATTATACTAGTTTCAAGCGTACAACATAGTGATCCGATACTTGTATGTATTGCAAAATGATCACAATAAGTCTACTTATGCAATAAGTCTACTTACATATTCATCACCATATATATCGTAGTTGACAAAATTCTTTTTTCTTGGGATGAGAACTTTTAGGATTTAGTCTCTTAGCAGCTTTGAAACATGCGGTACAGGATTGTTGTTAACTATAGTCGCCATGCTGTACGTCACATCCCGTGACAACTTTACTCTCTTCATTGTTTTAGGGTCAATACCGCATACTTCTGATTAAGGCAACATCCTGGTGAGTTTTGCTATTTGGTCAGGCAGGTCCCTCCATACTGTTTTCTTTTTCAAAAGTGCCTTGGCTCTTCTTCTGTATTAACTTTAAAATATCTGTGTTTATTACTCATAAATTAGTAGTTTCCAGTAATACCCTCTTAGGATTTTTTAAAAATTTATTTTATTTTTTGGCTGCATTGGGTCTCCATTGTTGTGCACGGGCTTTCTCTAGTTGTGGCAAGCGGGGTGCACGGGCTTCGTATTGCAGTGGCTTCTCTTGTTGCGGAGCACAGGCTCTAGGAGCATGGGCTCAGTAGTTTTGGCGCACGGGCTCAGTAGTTGTGGCTTGCGGGCTCTACAGCGCAGGCTCAGTAGTTGTGGCTTGTGGGCTCTAGAGCGCAGGCTCAGTAGTTGTGGCGCATGGGCTCAGTAGTTGTGGCTTGCGGGCTCTAGAGAACAGGCTTAGTAGTTGTGGCACACGGGCTTAGTTGCTCCGTGGCATGTGGGATCTTCCCGGACCAGGGCTTGAACCCGTGTCCCCTGCATTAGCAGGTGGATTCTTAACCACTGCACCACCAGGGAAGCCCAACCCTCTTAGGATTTGGATTGCAATTGCATTACATTGATGGATCAATTTTGGAAGTACTGACAGTTTTATCATATGAAAACTTACAATTCAGGAACATGGTTTGCATCTTCATTTCTTTGTCCTTTGTCTTTATACCTTTCAGAAAAATCTTTTATGGGGATGCGTTCATGGGGACAGATTTTCAGTCTCCCCTAAACTGCTTTTGAAAAGTAAACCAGTTTCTAAGATCATCCTAGAAAAAGCTGAGCAAGGACAGGTTGATGAAAGATGGGAGACGCCCACAGGTCAGGACATAGACGGTGTAGCCAGTCTACCAGCAGCAGCCGGAGCTGCAGATGAACAGCAGGGGAGGCGGGGTGTGGGTGGTGGGCAGTGAACGGGAGCTGTTGACAGGCTGTGGGAACCAAAATCACCACGAGTTACTCAAGCGGCAAAGTGGGTGGGCGCCAGAGAGGTGCTCTGGGGCTTCTGGTTGTGGGTGAGAACAGTAGCCGTGCAGGAACATGGAGCACAAGCCTGGGAGCATCCGACAAATGCACAGTGAGTCTTTTCTCCTAGAAGGTCAGAGCCTTACCCTGAGCTGAATGACTGGAAACATAAACCAAACTGAGCAGGACGGGTACACAGACGGCAAGGCAGGGGAGGTTCAGACGGTGCAGGTGGGGGGAAAAAGATCTCAGAAACTGCTCCAGCAGCAAAAGAGAAGACCCCGAGCAGAGAGTGTGGTCTTGGAAATTAAGGACTTCGGGGGTCTAGAGCTGGAGCAAAGGGCCAGGGTGGGAGTGAGCTTTATGAGGGTTCTGGATTTAACTCTGAGAAACAAATAAGTGGATACATAGAGATCTCACACTTGAGTTCTTTACAGATCCATAGAGCCGGGCTGGGAAAGCTGTCCTAGCCCATCCTCCCTTCTTTAGGAGCTTTCTCTTCTCACATCGGGAAAATCCACCTCATTCATACATGGGAAACAAAAAATGGAACATTAGGTAACTTTATGCAAAATTGATTCAAAGGAAAATGATGAAAATGAACATAATGGTGCTACAGAAAATGAGAGCACACCAGAAAAATCATAAACTAATATTTCAAGATAAGCTAAAAGAAAAAACAATTTGAAAGAGTAACATCCAGCAGAAATTTAGAAACGACAAAGGATATGGCTAGGTAACAGAAAATTATGAAATGAGAACAGATTGATGTCAGGAAAGAATTAGGAAAAAATGAATTTTAGGAAGGAAGGCTAAATTGTGTCCAGAAGGAACACAAGAACAAATGGTTTCCATAGACAGCACAGGAGTAAAAATACAGGATGAAAAGGAGAAAAATGAAAACAATAGCCAATAAAGAAAGGGATAGAGTGAATTAGAAAGTATAGGAGACAGGCAAAAGAGATCTGATATATGTATATATACAATTAGAGTGTCTAAGACAGAAGAATAAAGCAATGGAATAAAATAAATATTTAGAACTATAATGCAAGAAAAGTCTCCTAAAAATAAAAGAAGACCTGAAAGTGTCTACCATGTAACTGTGGGGGGGGGGGGGGGGGGGAAATCAATGCAGAATAATCAACATTGAGATATATCCCTGTAAAATAATGAATGTTAAAGATAAGGAAAAAATCCTTTGGGCATCCAGATAAAAAGTCCTAGTCATTTGTATTGTGCATTGGAATTCTCATAGCCAAATAAATTCTTTGCTAGAAAAGGTGAAGCAATATTTTATTATTATCTTTTTAAGATGTTGGGGGTAGGAGTTTATTAATTAATTAATTTATTTTTGCTGTGTTGGGTCTTCGTTTCTGTGCTAGGGCTTTCTCTAGTTGTGGCAAGCAGGGGCCACTCTTCATCGCGGTGCGCGGGCCTCTCACTATCGCGGCCTCTCTTGTTGTGGAGCACAGGCTCCAGACGCACAGGCTCAGTAGTTGTGGCTCATGGGCCTAGTTGCTCCGCGGCATGTGGGATCCTCCCAGACCAGGGCTTGAACCCGTGTCCCCTGCATTAGCAGGCAGATTCTCAACCACTGCGCCCCCAGGGAAGCCCAAAGCAATATTTTAAAAAGTAAATTTTGGGGGGAAAAAGTTGAAATTTCCAACTTGTAGAAAAGTTTTAGAACAGAACTGAGAACTCCTGTGCTGTATCCCTTCAGTTAAGTTCCTGATTGTAACCATTTTACTGTATTTGCCCCATGGCTTGCACTTGTGTACCCTGTCTCTCTTCCTCAGTGGGGGAAAAAAAATCCATTATCATTAGTTTTTTTCTTGACCTTTTTGGGAGCAGGCTGCAGACGTGATGCCCCATCACCCCTAGTAATTTCAGAGTATATCACCGCCACTTGAGGATACTGTTCTGTATTACCAGCACAAACTCCTCCAGACTAGGAAATCAACATTGAAAGAACACTGTCACCCGATTCATAGACTCCATTGCAATTTCACCAACTGTCCAAATAGTGTTCCTTTCCCCTTTCTGGCCCAGGATCCTATCCAGGAATATGCATGTGTCTCATTTCTCTTCGCGCTCTTCAGTCTTCCTTTGTGTTTTGTGTTTTCCATGGTCTTAAAGAGCATAAGCCTTATTATTCTATAGGATGACCCTGAACCTGGGTCCATCCGGTTTATCCTCATGGCCACTCTTGGGTTATGCGTTCTTGGAAATGAATGAAAAGCAGAATGGAGATGCAAGATGTTCTTTCAATTCCTTCTGTCTTCCGTATTCTCTGATGAGCAGTCCATGGTAATTTAAATTGTTGTTCCCATGTGAGTTGACTGACTTTTTCTCCTTTCATCTCCATTCTGCTATTAAACTCACCCAGTGAAATTTTTACTTTGGTTATTCTGTTTTTCAGTTTTAAAACTTTCCATGGGTTTCCTTTCATATCAACTCGTTTTTTTTTCATTTTAGTTTTTGTAGCTTTTCATTCATTACCAAAACGTTCGCTCTTACTTACTGGAACATTTTTATCTTCACTGCTTTAAAGTCTTTGATCATTCCAAGATCTATCAATGATTGTGTTTTCCCCTGGGAGTTGACAGTCCTAATTCTTTGTAGGCTGAGTAACTTTGGATTATATCCTGGACATTTTGAATATTATGTTGTGAGTCTCTGTACATTGTTTTAAATGCAATTAAGAATGTTGCTATTTTTTATGACACAAATGAACTTATCTATGAAATAGACTCACAGACGTAGAGGACAGACTTGTGGTTGCCAAGGGAGAGGGGGCGGGGGAGGGATGGAGTGGGAGTTTGGGATTAGCAGATGCAAGCTATTATATATAGAATAGATAAACAACAAGGTCATACTGTATAGCACAGGGAACTGTATTCAATATCCTGTGATAAACCATAATGGAAAAGAATCTGAAAAAGAATATGTATTTATATATGTATAACTGAATCACTTTGCTGTACAGTAGAAATTAACAGAACATTGCAAATCAACTATATTTCAATAAAATTTTTTAAAAAAGAATGTTGCTATCTTTGTGTTAACAGGCTATCCATTCTCTCCGATTTACACCATGTGGAGCCCAGCCTTCTGTGGATTGTCATTCTGATGTCAGTCCAGTTTTCAAAGTCTTTGTAGTATTTTTCAGCCTGTCCTGCACATACAACGCCCAGTGGCCAGTCTGGTTCTGGGATGGTGATCTATCCTGTAGTTCTGTATAGCACAGGGAACTCTACTCAATATTCTGTAATGGCCTATGTGGGAAAAGAATCTAGAAAAGAGTGGATATATGTCTATGTATAACTGATTCACTTTGCGGTACACCTGAAACTAACACAACACTGTAAATCAACTCTACTCCAATAAAAATTAAAAAAACAAGAAAAGATTCTGTTTAGGGTCGTGTCTTCACCTCAGGGATGAGCCCAGTAGTTCATAAACAAATTTCAGGGATCACCTCCCGCAGTTCCTCCCTCTGTGATCTTCCTGATGTTTTCTGTTTCCCTGGGGCTTCTCTTATCCAGTCCTCCAAGAATGCTAGGGCTTGTTTTTTTTTTTTTTTTCAAGTAAATATTAAGTTTATTTAAAAAGATTTTTTTTTAGGAGTAATGCGTGACTTTTTTTTTTATTGGGGTATAGTTGTTTTACAATGTTGTGTTAGCTCCTGCCGTGCAGCGAAGTGGAGTTCCCTGTGCTATACAGCAGCTTCTCATTAGTTATCTATATATGTCAATCCCAATCTCCCAATTCATCCCACCCCCTCCTTTCCCCCCTTGGTGTCCATACATTTGTTCTCTACATCTGTGTCTCTTTCTGCCTTGCAAACGGGTTCACCTGTATGATTTTTCTGGATTCCACATAGATGCGTTAATACACGATATTTGTTTTTCTCTTTCTGACTTACTTCACTCTGTTTGACAGTCTCTAGGTCCATCCGCATCTCTACAAATGACCCAATTTCGTTCCTTTTTATGGCTGAGTAATATTCCATTGTATATATGGACCACATCTTCTTTATCCATTCGTCTGTCGATGGGCATTTAGGTGCTTCCATATCCTGGCTGTTGTAAACAGTGCTGCAATGAACATTGGGGTGCATGTGTCTTTTTGATTAATGGTTTTCTCTGGGTATATGCTCAGGAGTGGGATTGCTGGGTCATATGGTAGTTCTATTTTTAGTTTTTTAAGGAACTTCCATACTGTTCTCCACAGTGGCTGTGTCAGTTTACATTCCCACCAACAGTGCAAGAGGGTTCCCTTTTCTCCACACCCTCTCCAGCATTTATTGTTTGTAGATTTTTTGATGATTGCCATTCTGACTGCTGTGAGGTGATACCTCATTGTAGTTTTGATTTGCATTTCTCTAATTATTAGTGATGTTGAGCATCTCTTCATGTGCCTCTTGGCCATCTGTATGTCTTCTTTGGAGAAATGTCTGTTTCGGTCTTCCATTTTTGGATTGGGTTGTTTGTTTTTTTGTTATTGAGCTGCATGAGCTGTTTTTATATTTTGGAGATTAACCCTTTGTCTGTTGCTTCATTTGCAAATATTTTCTCCCATTCTGAGGGTTGTATTTTTGTCTTGTTTATGGTTTTCTTTGCTGTGTAAAAGCTTTTAAGTTTCATTAGGTCCCTTTTGTAAGACCGGACACTATAAAACTTAGAGGAAAACATAGGAAGAACACTCTTTGACGTAAATCACAGCAAGATATTTTTTGACCCACATCCTAGAATAATGGAAATAAAAATAAAAATAAACAAAAGAATGCTAGGGCTTTACCTTGTCTTGCTTAGGGGCCGTGCAGTGGGGGGACAAAGCGAGAGAACCAGCAACAAGGCTTTGTCCCGCCCTCTTGGGACCAAGCCCCTCCTCTGGAGCAGGCAAAGGGGAAGGGTCTTCTGTGCGTTGCCAGCTCCTGTTTCTGCTGTGGTGTTGCTTGGGTGCTGGGGTGTGAGAGTGCTGCAGAGAGAAGAGAGAGAAACCCAGAAGCAAAAACACTGGGGATTTGCTCACTCTCTTTGGGCACTAGGGAGCTGATTTCCAAATCCTTGAGCCAGAGCTCGGGGGCTTCTCCCGGGCCCTGTCTGTCTGCCCGCATGCTCAATTGTGGGTTTTGGGCTGTGTTGCATTTTGGCTGGGGGATGCATGCTCAAGAGGGAGCAATGACAACCCTCTGCCACTGTGGTAGTAACTGGAGTTCCAGCGCTCTCCACCCATCTGCCTGCTGTTTTGCTCTGAGTTTCCCAGTGGTCTATTCTCTGCATCCCATCAGGTCCACGGCTGCAATCAGTGGGAGACACAGGGTGGTGTGTGCTTCCTCCACCTGGGATAAAACCTCAGTGCTTTTAATCTGCTTCCTTTGTGAGCCAAGCATCCTGTCTTCAGAGAATTGTCCTTTAAATATAAAGGCCAGAGACATAGAGTTTTATTTCATTAAATTTAATTTTTTATTTTGTATTGGAGTAGAGTTGATTTACAATGTTGTGTGAGTTTCAGATGTACAACAAAGTGATTCAGTTATATATGTATCCATTCTTTTTCAGATTCTTTAAGTGAAGTCAGAGAAAGACAAATATCATGATATCACTTCTAGGAATCAAAAAAAATGATACAAATGAACTTATTTACAAAGCAGAAACAGAGAGAGGGTTATGAATTTGCAAGAACTCTGGGACTGTTCCCCCTAGTGAGCCCTTTCATAGTTGTTTACTAGAGAGTGAGCTTCAGAAAACTGTTCAATGATGGTGAAGCTTTTCATAAGGTCTAGTGATGAACAATGACTAGGTTTCACTGTAGAATTAAAACTCAAAGATAGCAATAAGGGAGGCAGAGTAATACATAGCATTAGACGTTTGGGTTATGTGGAACCGTACAGCTAGAAAAATAAATGGAAGGAGATGAGGGAGAAGTAGAATCAGCTCCTTAATTGGCACATTGGGGTGAGCTAGGATGGAAAAATGTCTCTGGAAACTGACAAAGCAAGAAGTGGAAGGTTAAGTTTATTGAAGACCATACAGATTTAACAGCAGATTGAATACTGGTGACTAAAATGGATGCTTTAGGAAGAGCAGGTGGCGGGGGTGGGGGTGGGGAGACGGGGGGCGGGGGAGATGAAGAAGCAATTACTAGCTAATTACATTATTGCTCATAGGAGGGAGGTAATAATATCCAAAAGTGGAGGGTGCTAAGGGAGTTATATAAGGTAGTAATATAAAAGGAGCAACTAGAACCAAATCCTTCCTACGTACCTACAGAAACACAGAGAGAGAAGCAAGTAGACTGCAGCCCACGGACAAAAAGACTGAGTTTGTGCGTCAGTGTTATAAATATAAGGCTAAAAATCTGCAAAGCTGATGCCACACATACAGACTGTACTAACATTATATAAATGGGCTTAATTCACCTAGTTTAAAAAGTTTTTCAGGTTGACTTAACAAAGCAAGATCTGGAGATAGAGTTAAAATGAAGAGATTTAGAAAGGCCAAAAATAAAAGGACTGGAAAAGATATACCGGGCAAATTCAAATAAAAAGAAAGCAGGCCTCTCTCTCTCTCTCTCTCTTTTTAAATTGAAGTGTAGCTGACTTACAGTGTTGTGTTAATTTCTGCTGTACAGCAAAGTGATTCAGTTTTACACATATACACATTCTTTTTCATTTTGGTTTCTTACAGAATATTGAATATAGTTCCCTGTGCTATATATCCAGTAGGACCTTGTTGTTTATCCATCCTATGTATAGTAGTTTGCATCTGCTAACCCCAAACTCCCAATCCTTCCCTCCCCTATCCCCCTCCCCGTTGGCAACCACAGGTCTGTTCTCTATGTCTGAGGCCTCACTCTTGGTACCAGGCAAGGTAGGATTCATATATTCTTGCTTATTCGTGATACAATGTAATGTTGGATCTTTGTAGTTTGCTTCAGTGATTAACGTTTTTAATATGAATGTTAAATATTTGAGCAGGTGCAGTGTTCTAACCCTCTGTCCTATGGCTGCTGTACCTTTCTTGTCAAATGTGCTCCAAGCTTTTGTGGTGTTTGTTTGTGTTGTCTTGGAAGTTTCCCCTTCTCCAGGACTTACTGCTCCTATACAGAGAAACTGTTGACTTTTCTCTCTTATTTTGAAATTATTTATTCTACTTTTTAAAGTAAATGTCTTGTGCTTTCCATTTCTACATCCATATCATCTATAAATAATTGTTTCTTTATATTCAGTGTTTTCATATCTCAATATTTGTCATATGCTGCGTACTCCTGTCCTTATTGCATTAATCGGAATCTTCAGTTTTAATGGTACTGTGAAAGGAAGCATTCATGTCTTGCTCTTGAATTTACTGGGAAAAGCTTTAGTTTCATTGCTTTTATTTCTTATTAGGTAGGTAATTTTGATGACTTAAATTTTGCTGTAATTTCAAACTTGGAGAAAAGTTGCAAAAAAGTACAAAGAATGCCATATATCCTTAACCCAGATTCACCAATTATTAACATTTTGCCCCTTTCATTTTGTCATTTCCAGACCCCCAAACCCCCTGAACAATCAATTGGTCGACTGATTGATACCTCCATCTACATATATTTTCTGAATCACTGGAGAGTACGTTGCATGCCCCTTTGCCCCTAAATACTCCAGTGTATATTTCCTAAATAGGCATTACATAAAGGTGAAGCCACCATAAAAGTGAGGAAATTAACATCGATACAACACTATCCACAGTCCATATTCAAATTTTGCCAGTTGTCCCCAGAATGTTCTTTATAAATATTTCCCTCACCTGCTCTCTAGTCCAGTATTCAAATTAGGAATTTAAAAGTCAAACTTACGTAGTTTCCTGTTTAGAATTCTTACAAGGAATGACTGCTGAAATTTTCAGGTGTCATCTATTTATGTAATCCCTTGGTTTTTCTCTTTCAGTAATTGACGTACTGAAGGATGTTGATTGATTTCCTAATGTTGAATTATCCTTGGCTTTCTGGAATCATCCTTATCACTTATTCTTTTAACATATTGTTAGAATCCATGTGCTGTAATATTAAGATGTTTGCTTCCATAGCCACATACAAAATTGGTCTGGAGTTTGTGCGTTCACACATGTACACAAGCATACACTATCTTTATTAAACCTTGTTATGTTGTGCTGGTTTTGTAACATAAATTGGTGAGCTCTCCGTATTTTTCTGCGGACTAGCATAGGAAAGATTTGTTCTAAGTTAGACAGCTCAGGGAATTTAGGCCATTCCCATTTATTAAGATGTGTGATAGATTTAGTCATTCCTTTTGACTTTATTATTATACTTTACTGTTTTCTGTTTTCTCTTTGCTGGATTGATAAAATTAATTTTTTAAAAAAATATGTATTTTTAAAATTGTGGTAAAATACACATAACATAAAATTTATGATTTTAACCATTTTAAGCATACAGGTCTGTGGCATTAAGAACATTGATACGATTGTGCAACCGTCACCACCAGCCTCTCCAGAACTTTTGTAAAACTGAACCTCAGTCCCCATTAAACAATGACTCCTCATTTCCCCACCTCCAGCCCCTGGCAGCCACCTTTCTACTTCCTGTCTGTGTGAATTCGGCTATTTCAGGCAACTCGTGTAATGGAATCATACAGTTGTATTTCCTTTGTGATTGGCTTATTTCACTTTGCATAATATGTTCAAGATTCATCCATGTGATAGCACACATCAGGATTTTCTTCCTTTTGAAGGCTGAATAATATTCTGTTGTATGGATAGACCATATTTTGTTTTTCCATTCTTCTGTTGATGGACACTTCGGTTGCTTCCACCTTTTGGCTTACTGTGGATAATGCTGCTATGAACACGGGTGTACACATATCTCTTTTCAAGCTGCTTTTTAAAAAATTTTTTTATTGGAGTATAGTTGATTTACAATGATGTGTTAGTTTCAGGTATACAGCAAAGTGCATCAGTTATACATATACATATATGCACTCTTTTTTTTTTTAGATTCTTTTCCCATATAGGCCATTACAGTGTATTGAGTAGAGTTCCCTGTGCTATACAGCAGGTTCTTATTACCTGTTTTATATATAGTAGTGCGTATATGTCAATCCCAATCTCCTAATTTATCCTTCCCCTCCTTATCCCCTGGTAACCATAAGTTTGTTTTCTACATCCGTGGCTTTGCTTCTGTTTTGTAAATAAGTTCATTTGTACCCTTTTTTTAGATTCCACATATAAACAATATTGTATATTTGCCTTTATGTGTCTGACTCACTTCACTTAGTATGATAATCTCTAGGTCCATCCATGTTGCTGCAAATGGCATTATTTTATTCTTTTTTATGGCTGAGTGATATTCCATTGTATATATGTACCACATCTTCTTTATCCTTTCCTCTGGTGATGGACATATAGGTTGCTTCCGTGTCCTAGCTACTGTAAATAGTGCTGCAATGACCATTGGGGTGCATGTATCTTTTCGAATTATGGTTTTCTCCAGGTATATGTGCAGGAGTGGGATTGCTGGATCATATGGTAATTCTATTTTTAGTTTTTTAAGAAACCTCCATACTGTTCTCCGTAGTGGCTGTAGCAGTTTACATTCCCACCAACAGTGCAAGAGGGTTCCCTTTTCTCCACACCCTCTCCAGCATTTGTTATTTGTAGACTTTTTAATGATGGCCATTCTGAGCAGTGTGAGGTGGTACCCCATTGTGGTTTTGATTTTTATTTCTCTAATAATTAGTGATGTTGAGCATCTTTTCATGTGCTTTTTGGCCATCTGTATGTCTTCTTTGAAGAAATATTTAGATCTTCTGCCCATTTTGATTTTTATTCCATTCCCCAGACCCCTTCTCCTGTGCGTCTCCATTCTCCTAATAGTTATATTTTCATCTTTGACAATCGATTGAAATCTGAATTTTCTGTTAGCACACCCAATTGAATGATAGATATCATTGCTAGCCTTCTCCTTCAAGCCAAATGGTTTCTTTGTAATTTCTCATCCCTTAGTTTGGCCACCCCCTCGCCTCCTATCCTGCAAACCCCACAGGATGAAACCTTTGGAACTTTTCTGTGTCCCTGATTCATTCTGAAAGATGAGTTCAAAAGAAAACAGACTTTGAACATTATATAGTCTACATAATTTGCGTATGTGAGGGAGAACTTTTTTTTGCTTCAGATTTCAGTCTTTTATTGGATAAGTTTGAATTTGAATCTTGAAAAGTTCAAAAAGTAGTGTATCCTAGGGTCTTATTGCAGAGTCAGGAAAATATAATAAAGCTGGTGATGGGTTCTTAAGACGACTCTGTATTATTTCCATATTTGTGGATGAGTTCAAACCACATGCGAGCACTTTGCTCTTGCAGAGCTGGCATTGGGGTGACAGTGATGGAAGGAGAGATGGTGGGCCGCAGGGAAGATGCAGAGGCGGCTGTGACAGGGCTGCCTTCCAGCCTGCAGGACCACACCCTCTGCTGAGAAGTTTGCCTGATGAAGTGAGGACCCTCTGGTCCTGGGAGAACTCCTTTTACCTGCCCCACAGGGGCCATACGTGTAATGGCTCCTGTTCTCTTTTCTGGAGGCACGCCTGCCTGTGTGCTGACCAAGTGCAGCCCTGAGACCTTCCTTTCCAGGGACCAGGTACAATTCCTAGGGAAGGTGAGATTTCCGGGCCCACTGTCCGAGACGTGCCCAGGCTCAGGCCTGCCTGAGTTCTGTTTCTGCATTTAGGCACTTTACCCATCTAACCTTGATAGCTTCAGTTGATCATTATGGCCTGCTCTTACCTCCTTTGCATCCAAGTGATGATGAAAGTGTGCTATTTCACTTAAAGGGTGCGGTACAGTGAGGTGGAGACCACAGGAATTGGGGATACTGGCATTTTGTGGGGAGGGGGTTGCCTTCAGTCAAGTACATGATAAATGTAAACAAACTACTTCTTTTGCATCAGCAGCTACCAGAGCCTATTACGTAACTATCTATCACAGAGACAAGCAACTTAATTGTTCGAAGATAAACCCTTAAAATTTCAGCTCATCCTTTTACAGAAAAAGTATAGAGAATTTAGGACTTCATGAAAAAGCAAATTTTTCTTTGAAAAACATTGATGCGACGTAATGATGAGTATTGTTTCTCATCTGTAATGAGAAATTGTAGCTAATGGCTTTGATAGTGATACAAATAGCGATTTTGAAATACATTTTTGGAACCCTCAGAATTTGAAAGGACTCTGAGAATGGTCCCTGTTTAACATGTTAATAAGCAGCATATACTGTATAGGTATATTAAGTATAATACGTATAATAAAGAGCATATACTCATCAGAATCTTGTGATTTAAAAAGAATACATCTTTTTTTTTCAATTATACCCCCCAGAGCTCTTTACAACTGTTCACTAAGAGACACTGCCTTTGTAGAAACTAACGTTTGACCCAGTCTCAGAAAAAGTCAAAGCATCTGCTTTTCACCTGCGAATTCATTAAATTCAGCGTTGGTGTCCCCGGGGCCTCTCTCCATGCTTGTCATTGCCTTTTGGTGCCCTCAGAGCTGACCCTTTTCAAGATGAGGAAGTAACACCCAAGAGGTATGAGTGGATTAAGAGAGCTGGAGTCTGTCATAACTAGTGGTAAATAGCTTCTGAAGATTGACTTTCTCTTCGAAAAAAGAGAATGTGTAAATATAATACATATATATGTAAGTGTGTGTATATATATATGATGCTTTATCTTTTTTCTGTATAAAGAATAACAGAAACCAAAAGAAAATGAAACAAAAAGCCAGAAAGCCCCTGAGCAAGGCACCTGCCCGTTGACTTCAAGAATTACACCTGTGGTCCAGATGGTGTGCCTCTCACGTGAGATGCATAAAATCAGAGTTTAAGAGAAAGAGCCGTGATACCACATATTCTGGTGAAAGCACGCAATGTATCTCTCTCTGTTTTTTGATGGTGATTGTGATGATGATGATAAAAGTATTATTGACTTAATTTCATGGAAATTAAAACAGCATGGAATGGCGCAAATCGAAGTGCTAAATCGAACCCTTAGCTCCCGCCTTCCCCATTCCTTGGAGTTAAATATTTTCAACCTTTCTGTTGTTACTTTTTTTTTATAAGATTTTTTTTTTGGATGTGGACCATTTTTAGAGTCTTTATTGAATTTGTTACAATATTGCTTCTGTTTTATGTTTTGGTTTTTTGGCTGGGAGGCATGTGGGCTCTTAGCTCCCCGACCAGGGATTGAACCTGCACCCTCTGCATTGGAAGGCGAAGTCTTAACCACTGGACCGCCAGGGAAGTCCCCTGTTGTTACTTCTTTGGTGGCAGGTGCGCCATTGTCTTTATATCAGATGTCACTGACGAGAGGTCTGATCCTGTGTTGATTCGTCTTCTTCCGTTGGTGATCTAGCCTGTTTTTCCTTTCTGGAAGCTTCTAGGGTCTACTCTTGATTCTTGGTGTCCTGATTATTTCACAGTATTTCGTGAAGGGACTTAGGCACTCAGTGTGTCCCTTCTTTGATACTGGAAATATTTTTCTTTGATTATTTCCTTATTTCTATTTTCTCGGAACTTCTGTTTGTTGGCTGTTTGACCTCCTGGGTTGATCTTCTGGGCATCTTAACTTTTCTCTCCTATTTGCCATGCCACTACTTTTTACTTTATCCTCTGAGAGATTTCTTCAGTTTCAGCTTCAGCTTCTGGATCAGGTGTTGAAATTTTAAAAAATAATTGCAGCAGAGACAGGGTTGGCCAATGGAAAGGACTCCCTGGGGGTCTGCAGGCTGCACTTGAGTAAGCCTTTCCTTTTCTTTTAATTTTTTTATATTGGAACATAGTTGATTAACAATGTTGTATTAGTTCCAGGTGTACAGCAAAGTGATTTAGTTATACAAACACACATATCTCTTCTTTTTCGAATTCTTTTCCCATTTAGGTTGTTATATAATATTGAGCAGAGTCCCCTGTGCTATAGTAGGTCCTTGTTGGTTATCCATTTTAAGTGTAGTAATGTGTACATGTCAATCCCAAGGCTTTTCTGAAGGGCAAGGGAAGCAGATATCACAGAAGTTGGATTCCCCCCCCCCTGCCCCCACCCAGGGGCCTTCCTCTGCCACACAGGATGCACTTTGAATTGTGAAGCCCAAGGTGTTTGAGACCAACTGTCTCATCTGAGGCGGGGTCTTTTCTATCCTTCTGATTACAGAGCCAAAACGAGGCTACCAGGTTCAAAAACAAAAACCTAGAGAACAGGTGCAAACACTTTCTATAAACCATCTGACAAAGTGGTGTAGGTCTCCCCTGCTCTGTTTGGGACTCCAGCATGGGTCAACATCAGTTGCAAGTTTCTGCATTTCATTCTGATTTGGCTAACTGTCTGCACCCTTGTTCCAAGCCTCTCTGGACACCAGCACAGCTTGGTAACCACCCGGGGGAGATGAACCCTGTATTGATACAGTAACCATAATTAAGATTGTGATGCTGTCTTTCATCTTTTCTGCTAATTTTTCTTAATATTCCTCTTATTTTCTGTGTGCATTATTTTCCATTTCTGCCTGAGGGTACTAATTAAGTCAAGAAGGTTTCTTCTTATTCTCGAATTGTTTGCTCTAGCGTTTTTCTATTTTTTTCTTCTGAATCTGCCTCTTCTGTGGTTTTGATTATCCCTAATGGTCTGGCTGTTCTTGGTGTCCTTTGGGGTTTATCATTGAGGGACTAGTTGATTCATAGCATGTTTTCCTTGCTTTCCTGTCCTACCCATTGAACAGGGGCTTGACCTCGCTCTGTCTAGGTGTGGGCAAAGCAGGTCACCTGGCAGCTTCACCTTTGGATGTTGGGTGGGAACTCTCCTCCCATGTGCTTGAGAGAGCATCTGCTCTGGGGTGTGAATTCTCGCTTTGGAAGCAGACGAGGCAGAAAGCTCGTTTCTTTGGTGCGTACAGCATTCTTTTGGTTTCTGCCTGAGAGCAGACACCAGTGCTGTAAGTCTGGGTTGAGAGCAGGGGGTCTGGGGGTCTGAGGCCCATCTGTAGTTCTGCAGACAGACTGTAGTCACTTGCTCTTTGGGTCCCATGTCTTGCTTTTGCCCTTGGGACCTGTGGTCTGGGGTCTCATCTCCAAAACCTTCTCTCACATATACACTGATCCAGAATCTTCCCTCCGGTTCCTTCACTGTTAACTGAGCTTAAATTTTTTTCACATCTTTCAGTGATCTTGTTTTTCTTCTCTGGCACCCAGATTAGCTGCCTTGGCAGAGAACTTCAGGGGGAGCAGCTCACACGATCTGGGACTGGATGGCAGAACTGCCTCCCTTGCATCCTGGGCTAGCTCCCCAAGTTGCATTGCACCCCTCTTTCCACTGCCTGGTGTCAACTTTCTGGCCCTCACTCTAGTTATTGCAAGAACAATATTTCTGAGAATTTAAAGGGACCCATTTTTAAACTTCCTGTAAATCATATTACCCTGCAGCTCTTTCACCCATTCATTCGAGGACATTCATGGCTTTAGGGTAAGAGAACAGAGAACTCATTCCTCAGCTCTGAGTCCCAACACTGACTTCCTTGAGTCTCTGGAGAGACAACAGTCATGAAAACCAGGCTTTTTTACGAGAGAAAAGGAATCTTTCAGTGCCGGGAGCTCTCCTTTATCTACTGAGAGCAAAGCTTAAAGGCCTGAAGATTGTTTTAGTCTTAAGCACTGTGTTGGTAAACGGAGGATGGAAGGGTTTTTCCATCTAGCAGGACGCCGTCAGGAAGGGGAGGCAGAAAGCCCTCTGGGGGTAACAGAAGAACCCTGAGAAGCTGGAGCGAAGAGGCTACGTGGGTCCCTGAGCAGGCCAATCTTTTCAAAGCTCCTTTCTCTGCCCTGGAGACGCAGCTCTGGCTGCGGAGACCCCAGCCTCTGCAACCCCTGCCCCCTACTGGCTCCCTCTGGCCTCTGGTTTGTTGTTTCGTAGTGTATTTTGCTGTTTAGTTACTTTGGAGCCCATCACCTGGTCCCATTGTTCCCCCCACCCCCACCCCGTCCCTTTACCCGAGCGCCCTTTGATTTCTCGTTTCTGGAAACGGTATGCCATGCATCTATTGTAGAGTAACCCCAGTGACTCAGTATTACCATGGTGTGATGTTGTTTTGTGCAATTTTGAACAATTAAAAGACTCTTTTTGAAATTAAAGAGAAAGGGTCCCCGAGAAGGGACACGGTACATTGGCATCTCACCCCACTGCACATGGCGGACTCCAGGTGGGTGGATGAGACCCCCCCTCTCGGAGGGCTGCTGGAGCCCTTTCACCCTTCATGCTTTCCAGTCTGATGCAGGAGCCACAAGGCATCGCTGGGGAAGGAAGTGTGTAGACCAGGGTAGGAAACCTTTCTGTCCAGGGCAGTAGGTATTTCAGGCCTGTGGGAGGGGTGATCTCCATTGCAAGGACTCCACTCTGCCACTGCAGTGTGAAAGCAGCCCTACCCACTTCGTAAGTGAATGGGTGTAGTTGTGTTCCAACAAAACTTTGTTCACAAAAACACAGCAGGCCAGGTTTGACCCACGGACCACTGTTTGCTGACCTCTCATCTAAATGATTGGGCCCGAGATTTCCCGTGGCCCGTGTGTGGGATAAAGACGTCTGGAGGTTTCTGTGTACATGTGAGGCATGTCAAAGGAAGGTCGGCGTGAGGGCCTCTCAGTGGAGGCAGAGAGACGCCCCTAGATGAGATGATAGGTCAGAGCGTCCGCAGTGGGCGCTGTGCAGACCATGGCCCAGGCTCAGGATCCTCAGGACCACCCCCCAAGATGTGGTGAGGTTGGGGCAGAGGCAGCAGGGCCAGTGGTACGCTCGCCGGGGTTGGTGACATTGCCTTGTCCCCTGAGGTCCACCTCTGCCACAGACTCGCCGAGGGCGGGGCTGACCCTGCAGGATGGGGATGCGCCCGGGTGGGCTACACCTCCCAGGGGGGCTCCTCTCTCCCTGCACCAGTGGGCGCCTGGTTCACTCACAGAGTTCTTCGCACTTGAGACCGTTCTCTCCCTCCTCTGAGACACGCACTGCCCCCTTCCCATCTCCACTTGGACGAGTCTCAGCACCAAATTCAGGAGTCCCCTCCCAAGTTCCTCATCCTCCCTCCATGCAGGTGTCTTTTCCTGGGTCTCAGGGTTGCTTTCACCACTCCCCACTCAACACCCACCCGGTTCCTCAAAGCAGCTAACCCACGTCTTGTCGGTCCCCGAGTCCTGTTGACTCTTCCTCTCAAGTATCTATGCCTGTCCCCCATGTGTGTCTCTTTTCCAGATCATTCCCATGGCCCCTACCTGGCTTCTCACTTCCACTCTTGTCCCCCCGTCTGCCCTTCACACCTTGTCCAGAGTCATCTTGAAAAATGCATATGTGAAAGGTCACATGAGTTCCGGGGTGGTGGACCCAGCAGTTTGGACCAACCCAGCCTTTAAGAACTAGATAAATTAGGAGTTTGGGTTTAGTGGATACACACTACTGTGTATAAATTAGGTAAACAACAGGAGCTTCTGTATAGCACAGGGAGCTATACTCAGTATCTTAACCTATAATGGAAGAGAATCTGAAAAATATTACTTATGTATATATATTATATATATATATAAACAGAATCACTGTGCTGTACACCAGAAACTAACACATTATAAATCAACTATACTTCAATTAAAAATTTTTTTTAAATAAGAAAAAGTCTGTGGACTGACTGAAGAAAGACTTGGCTAATTCTTCACCTCTGAGCATCGCTTTTCTCATTTGTGGACAGTGGGGACTGGATCTGAGTCTGCTTCCAAGCCAGACTCTGCTATAGGTTGGTAAATACATAGAAAATGGTCATTTTACTCATTAAGCTTACTGGAGAATGTAAACAGCGTAACCTTCTAAGGTAAATGAGAGCAGTGGGCACAGGTTTCTGGGCATCGGGGCAGGTCTGTGACCCCGTGCTCTGGCAAGGGGGTAGCGTGGGAACCCGGCCTCCCAGGGGAGCTTGCGGAGGGCCCGGCTCCTGCCCCAGGGTCCTGGCAGTGAGCAGGGTCACTGAGGTGGGCTCACGTTGCAGACCCTTCAACGAGGAGTGATGTATTCCCCCTCGGTCCCGAGTGAGCACTGCACACCGCCTGTCAAGTGGACTGTCGAGTGGGTGTGGGCGTCCAGAAGTCCTGCCAGCCCCTCCTCCCCTGTGTCACATGGAGACCTGGGTCGCTCCGGGGCAGCTGCTTTACCCCGGCTAGAGTCTGAAACGGGTCCCTTCAGTGCATCGATGCAGGGAGGACTTGGAGGTGGGGAGAGGGGCCGGGGATGGGAGCGGGTCTCACTCTTGCTCTACCCTTTGCCACCCCTTCTGCGAAGCCAGTGGCCAGGAATGGGGTGGGTCCGTTTGCATCTGGCTCTGAGCTTTCAGAGCAAGAAACCAAAATCCCACCCCAGCTCCCTGCGAGTCAAAGTCAGGGTCACCGAAGGTGGTGTTGATCTGAGTCTGTTGGCCTGAAAGAGCCCTCGGGAGCCCAGTGGGGGCACCATACAGGATGCAGGGAGCCTGGCTGGGGACCCTCCCTCAACGCAAGGGTGGGGCATGGGGGGGGAGGGGAGGGGCTGCCAGGTTTGGACATGAGGAGCCGCCTAGAACTCACATCACGCAAGCAGTAGAAAGACTCGTCTTGTACTTTTGTGTTCTTTGTAAGTGAGTGAAGCTAGCTCTTCATGGGTTATTTGCATGTGGACACATTTGAAAGGCCACACGGTGTATCATGCACAGCCAGGTGTCCAGAGACAGAGTGTCCATCCCTTTGGTCATGGGACAGAGGCTCTGGGCCTGAGATGGCTGCTCCAGTCCTCGCCCTACGACAGCCCGGCCCCCCGAGTCACACTTGGAGTGGTGAACTTCTGAACGTTCTCGGTGCTACGGGTGTCTGTGTATGTAGAGACCGCGTAGGGCTGAAGCCAGGGGAGAGAACCCTTCAGGGGAGAAACCCTTGAATGGAGGAGGAGATCATGATGGAGACAGGAAAATCGGAGGAGGTCAGGGCGCCAGACACCTGCACGAACGAGTCAGCCGAGGGGTTGGGGGGTTACCCCGAGCGATCTTGCAGGCAAGGCTCAGTGTAAAGTTTTGTTTTCACCACTCGTGGAAAAACTGGTTCCTGACGTTTTCTGGTGATGAAAATACTGAATAAACCCATGAGTTGGGAAATACTTATTGTCTCTGTTCTTGGGGAATTTTGATTCTTTCTTTGGGGAGAAGCTATCGCACACGTGCAGAAGATTTGGGGGCTGCAGCGGAGGGTATGGGCAGAGCGGTGGTGGATAAAGAATTGTTCGTGTATCACCAGAAGTGTGTCTGATTTGCTCAGGGAGACCCAGGTCCTGCTGAGCTCTGGAAAGAGGGGACGGAGGGGGCGGGGGGCGGGGGAAGAAGTGGCTGCCCTCGGAGGGTCATCGGGAGGGCCTGGCCCACAGCTCTTCTCTCCCAGGTCTGAACTGGTTGGCACGTGCCAGCGGGGCTGGGTGGGGGATCTGAACGTGGGGGGCCGGATCACGGGGGTAGGGGTCCTGTGAACAGTGGGGAAGGGCTGCCTTTACGTAGAGCAGTGTTCACTGCCTGGGCTCTGCGGCAGGATTTTGCAGGCTTTCCTGTAATCAAGAGAATGGGAGTATTTTAGCACCATTTCGTCTTTTGTTGTTAGAGTGCTTTTCTCCTTAAATCTTTTCTACTTAAAAACTATCATTCTGTTAGTTTTTGAGAATATAAAGACTCCCAGAAGAGGAAACACGCCTCTATGGCAACCTCAGTTCTTTCCCTGGGGAGAAGCTGTCACACAGCCCCAGCTGTCACATGTATTGTATCCACAGCCCAGATAACTGCTGTGGGTGTTTACAGGACAAACGGGAAGCGTACAGCATCTTGTTAGAAAATTCAAGGGACTCAGAAAGGTACAGAATGAGAGGTTGAAGTCTCCTTCCCTTCCCCAGAGGTGTTCCAAGGAAGAGGACGTCTTTTGGTCCCTGGGTGAGTCAGAAGGGGAGATACCCTGTGCCCTGTTCTCAGCCTTCTACTGTCGCTGAACGATGTGGCTCTGTGGTTTTCAGCGTACTTCTTGTTAAATCTTCGTGGTGCTCTACTGAATAACTAGAACATCATTTATTTAATAAACGCCTATTGATCTGACACTTCGGTGATTTCCATTCCTGTTAAAACTTACTTTGAAAGTATATGCTGACTTGGGTAAGCACCTTCACAGGGAATTTCCTAGCCAACAGATTTCTAGGTGGAGGGGTCCGTGCATTTTAGATTGAGGCAGGTTTTGCAAATTGCCCCAAGAACAGGCTGCATGGTTCATAAACCTAGCAAGTAAGTGGGAAAGCCCCAAACCCTTCGCTGGGGTCTGCTCTGTCATCACCTCCTCCTAGAGGCCTGCCCTGACCATCCTCTTTCCACTCTCTTATCCCGATTTTTATTTTCCTTCAGAGCACTTAATATTACCTGAAATTAATTTTTGTTAATTTCTGTTTGTTTGTCTGTCTCACTAAAATTGAAACCCCATAAAGACGAAGGTTCTGTACACTACTCTGCCTATAAAGCCTGGCCTGTGAGAACCTGTACACAGTTGATGTGCATTTGTTCAGTGAATTAATGGATGGACTTCGATTCACTATGTGTTAAAATGTGATGGTGCTCCTTCCCCCTTGGTTCTTTTTTTTTTTTTCTTTCTCATTTTCTTTCTCTTTCTCTTTTCTCTTGTGCTTACCAGATGCAACCTATCATTTGCCAGTTACCCTAATTCTGTGTCACTTGCATTTGGGGATAAAACAGGTACATTGGGTCCTAATTCTATCACCCTGGCTGCCATGTCGTTCAGTTTTTAATTGCATTTTTCCTCCTTTTTTGTTACCCGAGTGTATATTTGTGGTGTTTCTCCTGGTGCATTAGTCTCCTTTTAGTTTTTACAGTGGTTACTGGTCTAAATCTGTGTATTTATTAGATATAACCTTCTCCTTCATGGTTTAGCAATTCTTAAATTATATCTGTTGTTTGCTTGCTATGAAAATGAAAAAATTATCACATTTTCTATTTCCTGAGTTTTGTTTCTTATATTCTTATCTTTAGTTTTTGTGGTGGTGTTGTTATTGTTGTTACATTTTAACTTTAAATACCAAGTTGAAGACTCTTTCTGGGTTTACCAGTTTTAGGCCCTATCTTAGACAGACGAGGAAATGAAGGCCCTTAGACATCTTTGCCTTCCCCCCTCCATCCTGTCCAGTTGAGAAGACGATTCCTTTTGCAATGTCATTTTTAAACATTTCCCTGCTGTAACCCTTGGAAAGAGTGTCTCGCTTTCCTCTCTGCGGGAGTCGCAGTATTTTTTTTTCTATTTCTGGGATGACACAGAAGTGTTGGGGGAAATTCTCCTTATTCTCTGGAGGTTGCATCAGCCGTTTCCCTTCTGCTACTCTCTGAAGTTGGTGGCTGTTAGTGAGGTTGTTCAGGATTTTATTAACTTGCTTCTCGCTTCCTGCTTCCAAGGAGGGCAGCGCCGGAGCTGTGGGGACTTGCTGTGCAGCTCGGATGGCGGCTTGGGCCCAGCTTTGCTGTGTTGTTAAATTTGGGGGGAAAGATATTTGGTATTGGTTTTCACTGTGCCATCTTCTGAATGTTTTTTCTTTAAAGTAAGGAGGCATTTGACAATTCAGTACATATTGCTAAAAGTACATGTACTGTTTTGTTTTTTAAGATTTTTTTTATGTGGACCATTTTTAAAGTCTATATTGAATTTTTTTTTTTTTTTTTTTTTTTTTGCCGTATGTGGGCCTCTCACTGCTGTGGCCTCTCCCGTTGCGGAGCACAGGCTCCGGACGCACAGCCTCAGTGGCCATGGCTCACGGGCCCAGCTGCTCCGCGGCATGTGGGATCTTCCCAGACCGGGGCATGAACCCGTGTCCCCTGCATCGGCAGGCAGACTCTCAACCACTGCGCCACCAGGGAAGCCCTATGTATTGAATTTGTTACAGTATTGCTTCTGGTTTATTTTTTGTTTTTATGACCATGAGACATGTGGGATCTTAGCTCCCCGACCAGGTATTGGACCCACACCCCCTGCATTGGAAGGTGAAATCTTAACCATGGGACCACCAGGGAAGTCCCCCTCTGTCTGTTTTTGATCTATATCAGTTTATTGAAAATGTGAACAAAAAAACTATTTGCACCGAAGGAAAATGTTTTTGCAATTATGAATGGGACATTTTGTTTATAAAAGGATGAATAAAGGTTGTTCGATAAAGCAAAGAAGTACAGGTTCCCCAAATATGCCTACAGGAACATTTTGGCACAAGCCCATTCTCTCTTTCCATCATTGTCTTTTTTATAGAAAAGAAGCATTTATATTTTTTAAAGTTTGTGACTTGGGTAGGTAGATGAGAACTGGGGATGCATAGTGAAGTTCTGAGCAGAGGCTCCCTTTACTTTGAATATAGCTCTGAGGCATATCTGCTGAGCATTTGGATAATTGAGTACATAGGTGGAATAGCAGTCAGGGTTCTTAGTTGCAAAAGACAGAGTCTGTTTTTGTAGCCAATTTCGCAAAACTCCATGTAGCCAGGACCAGTGCCAGGAGCACTGCACTGGGCTGTGACAAGTGAAGAGAGCTCTGTGACCACCACTCAGCACAGACACCGTGCTTGCTGGGGATCGAGTGCCAGCAGCTCCACCAGCCACTGCTGCCTCCCCGCTGTGCCCACCGATGGCAAAGCTGAGTCACAAGCCTGAGGCCCAACTGCAAGGGGGCTGGATGAGGTCTTGCTTCTACCTTGGGGACATTGTCCAGATGTAGGAGGGGTGATCAAGCAATGCTGGGAGTCCCCAAACTGGAGACAGACGCCTCCTATAGTAACGCCTCCTATAGTAGTGTTGTCTGTCGGGAGGAGGACCGAGTTGGAGGCACAGGGAGGAGGCGTGCCAGGACGGCCAGGGCATCAGGCGGAGTTGAGGACACATGATTGCTTCTGTGACTTCTCGTGTTAATTAGCTCCGTGCCTGTGGACAGATCACTTACACTCTTTGACCTGATTTTCCTCATCTGTGAAAAAGGGCTCAGGAAGTGTGGTGTTTCAGATCCCTTCCAGAATGTGTAAGACACTTAGTAAATGTTTGCCGCCTGAATGACTGAATGAGTCTGTTGTCAGTCGGGCCTTGGAGAAAGATAAATGAGCACGAAGAACATCACTATTAGGTGGGTTAACTTTTGGTGATGAATTTTGTTTTAAATTAGAGTGTGCTGGGACTTCTCTGGAGGTCCAGTGGTTAAGACCCTGTGCTCCCAGTGCAGGGGGGCCAGGTTTGATCCCTGGTCGGGGAACTAGATCCTGCACAGCAGGATCTTGCTTCTACCTTGGGGACATTGTCCAGATGTAGGAGGGGTGATCAAGCAATGCTGGGAGTCCCCAAACTGCACAGCACAGCCTAAAATAAATAAATAAAAAAAAATAATATTACCAATAAAAAAATAAATAGAGTGTGCTTACATTCTAGTGGGTTTTTATTATTACTATTATTATTTTTATTGAAGTATAGTTGATTTACAATGTTGTGTTAGTTTCAGGTGTACAGAAGTAATTCAGTTATACATGTGCATAAATCCGTTCTTTTGCAAATTCTTTTCCATTATAGGTTATTATAAGATATTGACTATAGTTCCCTGTGCTATACAGTAGGTCCTTGTTGGTTATCTGTTTATGTATAGTAGTGTGTATCTGCTAATCCCAAACTCCTAGTATTTTCCTCCCCCTTTCCCCTTTGGTAACCGTAAGTTTGTTTTTCTATGTCTGTGTGTCTATTTCTGTTTTGTAAATAAGTTCATTTGTATCATTTTTTAGATTCCACATACAAGTGATATCATATATTTGTCTTTCTCTGACTTAGTTCACTTACATTCTGGTGGTTTTAGAGTCCTGCAAATGCTTTAGATTTTAGCTTTTTTAAAAAAAGCTAATTTATGGCAAGAACAAGGAAGCAAAAGTCATCAAGAAAGCTTCAGTCCAAATGTATTATTAATGATCATCTTAGCATTTAGAGCATTAGTATTTTTATCTGCTTTGGTAACTGTCAGACTTCCAAACATCACGATAAGATAGCATCCAGATAAAATAATGGGAAAGATCCTTTCTTAAGTGAGTTAAATTATTGATGAGTTGCTTTTGCAGTAGATGAGTGAGTATTCATGGAGTGAGTACCCAGGGGAAGTTTTCAGCCTCTCTCATCTTTGAGTAGGACTTGTTCATTGACTATCAACTCTATTTTAATTATGTGCTGGCTTTCCCTTCATTTTTTTTCTTGGTCAGGATTAGGAGGAAGTGAGGGAAAATTATTTCTAATTTGTTTTGTCTTCCTCAGGTGAGTATTATAAAAGTTGTCCTATCTCTAAAGGACCTTGTGCTTTTTATATGAATGCTACTATATATGTGTAGCAAAGCAGGGGCCTCGTATGTCCTCACAGCAAACACAGGTGTGTCTGATCATGTCTGGAGGTCCCAGAGGGGTCAGCAGAGGGCTAGTGTCTGTGAGGCTGAGAAGCTACCACAAGGACAATGGTCCCTGTCAGAGATGCTGCAGGTGCCTCACGGAATCCGTTTCTCCTTTGTTCATCTCCATTTCCCTTTTCCATTCTTAGGGTTGACCCACTTCTGACTCCATGAGTGGGTCCTAGTAAGTTTAAACTCATCTTTGTACCCACTGTCTTGTCATAGCAATTGCTTCAGGAACCCAACTTCAGTCAATGTGAGAAAGTGAATTCCAGGACCTAAATGGAATTTCTAGAAGAAATGCTCTGGCTTGCTATGGAACGGTGGTTTGAGACTGGGAACCACCACAGATACTTAGTCACCATAAAAGAAAAGCTTGAGGATTTCTTTGTGGGGCCCAGGATGAGACTTCAAAGCAGAAGGTAGAGAAGAATTGGGACTCTGGTGACATTGAGTTCCTGGTTCAAACTTGTCCTGAAGACAGCATTAATCTCTGACCTTTTCAGTTATGGGAGCCAATAGGTGTGAATGTGTGATCAAATATTTCAAGCATGCAGATGAGCATAGAGGGTAATATAATGAATCCCCATTTATGTACCTTCTACAATGAAAAATATAACTCTTCTTACTTGCATCAAGGTACAGTTTTTTCCCCCAAAGAACTAAAGTACAAAAGTGTTGGAGGTAACTTTTTGTGCTTCTGTAGTACCATTATCCTTTCTTCCTTAATGATTTTGCTGGAATGTGTCTTAGTGTGGCTGGTCTGCTGCATGTATGTTTGTGTGTGTGTGTGTGTGTGTCTGTGTCTGTGTTTAGCTACATGATGTGCTCTTTTCATATGTAGTTTAATTTAATTTAGTTTTTAAAAATTGTGGTTAAATATACATAATATAAAATGTATCATCCTAACCATTTCTAAGTGTACATTTCAGTCTTGTTAAGTGTATTCACATGGCTGTGCAACCAATCTCCAGGACTTTTTCATTTTACAAACCTGAAGTTCTATACAACTTCCTGTTCCTTCCTCCCCTCAGCCTCTGGCAACCACCATTCTGCTTTGTGTCTCTATGAATTTAACTCTCCTAGGGACCTCATATAAATGGAATCATACAGTATTTGTATTTTTGTTACTGGCTTATTTCACTTAGCATCATGTTCTCAAGGTTCATCCACGTTGTAGCAGGTGTCAGAATTTCCTTCCTCTTTAAGGCTGAATAATATTCCATTGTATGCATAGATCACATTTTGTTTATCTGTTCATCAATCAGTGGACACTTGGGTTGTTTCCACCTTTTGGCTGTTGAGAATAATACTGCTGTGAACATGGATGTACAGGTATCTCTTTGAGTCCCTCCTTTCAGTTCTTTTGGGTGTATACCCACAAGTGGAATTGCTGGGTAATATGGTAATTCTGTTTTCAATTTTTTGAGGAACAGCCATGCAACTTCCACAGTGGCTGCACCATGTCACATTCCCATGTGCAGTGCACAGGATTCCAGGTCTCCCCATCCTTGCCAACACTTGTTATTTACGTATTTATTTATTTATTTATTGTAGTCATTCTAATGGGTTTGAGGTGATACCTCATTGTGGCTTCAATTTGCATTTCCCTGATGGTTAATGATGTTGACTCTCTTTTCATGTTGTTGGCCATTTGTATATCTTCGTTGGAGAAATGTCTATTCAAGTACTTTACCCATTTTAAAAATTGAATTGATACCTATTTTTAAGTCTTTTTTTTTTAACTTCAGGAATTATGGTTTTTAGTGAACCCAGGAATTATAATTTTTAGTGTTTCTTTTTGCTGAGAACTCCAGTTATATATATGTTAGACCCTCTTTACCTGTCTTCTGAATGACTTTCTCTTGAATGCTCTTTATCTCTTGCTCCATTGCTTTTTATTATTAAAAATTTCCTGTTTTCTATCTTCTAGTTTTATTATTATCTGTGTTTCTAGATAGGTTAATCATAGTTTCATAGCTCCATCACACCTTCTTCTGCTATTTTCATGAAGTGACAGCACCCTTGGCCATGTATTTGGTGAGATCTACCTCCTCTTCACCAGTCTGCCACTTATATCTGGTCCTTCGCCTTCCTTTGCCTCTGTTATCTTTACTCCCAATTTGGTTCCTACTCCCAGTTCTTTTGTCTTTTTTCTTTGTGAAATTTAAATGTCTAGTACTGATGTAGAGTTATTACGTGTACTTTCAGTGTTTTCCTAAATTGATCACGTGTTTTCTTCTCAGGTAAGCGTGGTCAATGACACCAATCTTAAACATGTTTAACAATGCGTAGGATCTGCTTAGGAGTAATAGTTTTCAGTTAAACAGTTGTTTATTAGTAGTACTAGAGGTTGACTTTGCAGTGTCCATATTTGACTGATTTTAAAAAAAGTCTGTATTCTACCTTCATCAGAAGAGTTTGCATCACATTAATAATAAAAAGGGAGAGACAGGGTGGCCTTCAGCAACAAACTGTTCTTCATTATGGCAAAAGTGACTCGGCTCACCACATAGTAAATGACCATAGCGTAAAACCAATGACATACCTTCTCTTGTAAAGACCACCCTCTATTAAGCAGCATCTTTTTGGAGAAAAGAAACACTATAATAAATGTCGCTTCCATAAAATAGCTAACCAATGGTAGCTGCATTTATCCCCTCACTTCTTTCTGTTTTCTTCTTCACTGTCACAAAGTTTGAGTCTTAAACTCTCCTATCATTCATAGTATAATTTTTTCTGTTATCTCTTTTGGCCCATGATGGTTGTGTTGGCAGTCTTTATCAGGATACTTTTTATATTCCATACTCTTGTTCTTGACCTCTTGCACAGTTTTAGGATTGACAGCATAATTTCAAGGCATACTGAAAATTATGAGATGCCTGCATTCCCTCTTTGATTAATCTCTGAATTCGCCTTTTTCCATAATTGCATTATGTATCTGTGGAAATTAAACAGCTGCTCCGGAAAGTCAGCTGGAACTTTGGACAGAGAAGTGTCCCAGTGCATCAGTCAGTTTCATCAACCGGTCCCAACTTTGAACATTATATGATCTACCCACAAGATTGGGCAGCTGTTGCTTATTTTAGTTGTACAGCTTAGATGTGTGAAAGGCAACCTTCTGTCCACAGGATAATATTTAGCTTTAGTTATATATCATAGGGACTGTTTTTGAAGAAATTCAAAGGGCCAGTTAGGTATTCAAATTTAAGCTCACATTCAACCACCTGGTACCACCAGTGCAGACACGTGTCACTAGGAACCAGTACCTTTCATGCCTGGTTACGTTTATGCATGCACAGCCAGCCACAGCTCTTTCTCAGTCTACACATCTGCTTAGCAGGTAGCAGATTTATTTGATGTTGATTGCGTGAGGCACCTTAGCATCAGGACTGTTAAGTGTAAGGAAATGTCACTGTTACACTTAAGGAAATCCAGGACTGAATTCAGAGCTGCACCCCTTCTTCTCCGAAGTGGATGTTAACACCTTACTCTAACCAGGATCTCTGCTTCTTGCCTGTGGAGTTATGAGTAATTGTGAGCAGTCTTCTCCTGCTGACCAGTGGCCAGTCCTGCCTAGCATTAGTTATGCAAAAACTATGATTTTTTTTTAATTTGAAAAAATTAAAACAATTTAAAATTGTGGTAAAATACACATAACATAAAATTTACCATCTTAACCTTTAAGTGCACAGTCCAGTAGTGTTAATCACATTCACATTGTTGTACAGCCAACCTCCAGAACACTTTTCATCTTGCAAAACTGAAACTCCATATCTGCTAAACAACAACTCCTTACCCTCCCCTCCCCCCAGCCCCTGGCAACCACCATTCTACATTCTGTCTCTATGAATTTGAATTTGAACTAGCCATGGATTATTTTGTTCTGTGTGCCATTTAATACTGAATGTGCAAATATCCTTACTCTAGTATCTATTTATCTGGCTTGGAGAATGTTCTGAGTCATCCTTCTGCAGTATTACTGTATTTTATAAAATTAATGAGTTCCTTAAAGGGCCCTGGATCAATTTTTCACATTTAAGTGTGTAGAATAAAATTATGCAGAGTAGAAATATTTTAATAAAGTAAATTTATACAAAATAAATGTATAATAAAATAAAAATATTTAAAAGTTATATTTAAGAGAATGTGTTTTGTAAACACCTCTAGTTAAAGTTAACACTTATTGGGACTTCCCTGGTGGCGCAGTGGTTAAGAATCCACCTGTCAATGCAGGGGATACGGGTTTGAGCCCTGGTCTGGGAAGGTCCCACATGCTGCGGAGCAGCTAAACCCGTGCACCACAACTACGGAGCCTGCGCTCTAGAGCCCGTGAGCCAAAACTACTGAGCCCTTATGCCACAACTACTGAAGACCGCACACCTAGAGCCCGTGCTCCACAACAAAGACAAGGCACGATAATGAGAAGCCCATGCACTGCAATGAAGAGTAGTCCCCGCTTCCACAACTAGAGAAAGCCCACACGCAGCAACAAAGACCCAACACAGCCAAAAAGATAAAAAATAAAATAAATAGTTAAAATTAAAAATGTTTTAAAAAATAAACACTTATTTACAGAAAATATGAATAATAATTTAATTTAAAAAAAGAACAAAGAAAGAGGATAGAAAATTTGAGACTATTTTGGTAGTAGAATCAAGCCAACCTTGTTGGTCACCTTCATTATGAAATTTGAAGAGAGATTGCAGGTTTGAGCAAAGTTCTTTGGGGGAAATTTTTGGTGTCTTTTCTAAGCCTGAAATGTGTCATTGGCTTCTAAATTTTAAATTGGTAGCTAAATTTTAAATTCTGCAAAAAAAAGTCAAAGACAGCATTTTTTTCCCCACTAGGTAACTTTGAAGGGAAAAATGGAAACTATCTCATCAAGTTCCTAAGACCAAATTATGTCGCATGTTAGAACTGAGGTCATGACCTGTGTCAGCTGCGGTGTGAGCCCCCGGTGGTGTGTCCCAGGAGGTGTGAGAGCCCCCGGAGGTGTGTCCCAGGAGGTGTGAGAGCCCCTGGAGGTGTGTCCCAGGAGGTGTGAGCCCCGGAGGTGTGTCCCGGGAGCAGGGGTCAACGTCTGGTTCACAGGCACGGTGGGAGCCCCCTGGTGTACGTGCTGCTTTAGCTGACACAGTCGTTTTTCGTTCAGCTTGTGCCGGATTCCTATTGTAAACCACATATGACTGACTCAGTGTAGAGGGTATCTTTAAAAGTAAGAAGTTACTCTGGGTGTGTATACACCCAAAAGAAGTGAAAACAGGGACTCGAAGAGATATTTGCCCATCCATGTTCAAAGTAGGATGATTCACAGTAGCCAAAAAGTGGAAGCAGCCCAAGTGTCCATCGATAGATGAATGGCTAACAAACTGTGGTCTATACATACAATGGCATAGTATTCAGCCTTAAAAAAATGGAAGGAAATGCAGAAGTCAGCTACAACGTAGATGACCTTTGAGGACATTATGTAAAGTGAAATAAGCCAGAGACAAAAAGACAAATACTGTATGACTTCATTTATATGGTGGAGGGCCCTAGACTAGTCAAATCCATAGAGACAGAGAGTAGGACAATGGGTGGCAGGGGCTGGGAGGAGGGGGCGTGTGGTGCTAGTGTCTGATGGGTTCAGAGTTTCAGTTTTGTAGGATGAAGAGAGTTCTGTGACTGGAGAGTGGTGATGGCTACAAACAATATGAATGTACTTAGTGCCACAGACCTGAATACTTAAGAGTTGTTAAGCAGATGCAAACTATTTATTTACAGGATAGATAAACAAGGTCCTACTGTATAGCACAGGGAACTGTATTCAATATCTTGTGGTAAACCATAATGGAAAAGAATATGAAAAAGAATACATATACGTATAACTGAGTCACTTTGCTGTACAGCAGAAATTAACATGTCATTGTTAATCAACTCTACTTCAATAAAATAAATTTTTTAAAAAGAATTGTTAAGATGGTAGATTTTATGTTATGTACTATATTTTACCACAATTAAAAAACCTTAATAAAATCAATTTAAAAAGTGACTGTTAGGGCTTCCCTGGTGGCGCAGTGGTTGAGAGTCCGCCTGCCGATGCAGGGGACGCGGGTTCGTGCCCCGGTCCGGGAAGATCCCACATGCCGCGGAGCGGCTGGGCCCGTGAGCCATGGCCGCTGAGCCTGCGCGTCTGGAGCCTGTGCTCCGCAATGGGAGAGGCCACAACAGTGAGAGGCCCACGTACCGCAAAAAAAAAAAAAAAGAAGTATACTTCTTTATCCTTTCCTTCTGTACTGTGGCTAAAGCAACCCTTTTGTCACGGTGAAATAAAACCCCTGAAATATTTTTCAGAACAAGAAGGCATGTAAATAAAAGAGTTAAGTACAAAACAGTCATCATCATATCCTGGCAGCTCAGTCTTCTATTTACGGGTTTTGGGATGCGTGAGCCACATTTATATAACTTTTTTTTTTTTTTTTTGGCCGAGCCCTGCAGCATGTGGGATCTTAGTTCCCACACCAGGGATTGAACCCGTGCTCCCTGCAGTGGAAGCGCAGGGTCCTAACCAGTGGGCTGCCCGGGAATTTGAGCCACATTTATGAAGTCTAACCCAATGTTGCCACAGAACTCTTTTTAGTTATGGGCCTATCCATTCTCTCAAAGGCCCCAGCGAGGAGTCGATTCTCAGTATTTAGGATTGTGAGAGGAAGATTGGAGTCAGAGCTGGGTTGGCTCAAACATCCCCACATGTTCCTTATTGGAAAAGACCACACCAGCCCAGGGCCACCTGTACTGTGTGGTCTTGGGCTGAATCTAAGAAGTTGCCCCTTTTGTGGGTCACATGTGGTCCAGTATGGGCAGCGGTGTGCAGTTCAGCCTGATGCGTCTTCTCTAGTGCCTGAGTCCTGGGGCCTCCTGGGGTCCTGGCAAAGCACAATTTAAAACAGACCCAAATGTGGACCTGCTTTCTTTGCTTGGGCCACGCCTGCTCCTGGCGCATTCCTGAGGCAGGGGTGGTCTTTCCCTTCTCCTGCCCCTCACGGAGAGCACTGAGCCTTGGTCAGCCAGAGTGGGAAGTTCCCTTTCTCTCAGGGAGAAATGCCAGACTCTTCTTATTTGCTGGGGTATAAATTCCACAGTGTGGATGGCTGTAGATGTCTGGAGACAGAATCCTTGCCACCATCAGTGCCTTTGGGATGGACCATATGGATCTGGAACATGAGAGGCTCAGTGATGACTGTCATGGACCTTTCCCCACATTTTTCTGGGCTGCGTAATCCACCCTGGGATTCTTACACGACATGGGGAAATTGAGTTTCCCACCAGATTGACAGGCGTAGGCTGAGAAGTATTTCATTTGGAAAACATTAAAGAGGTATCTCTTGTCCCTGACTCTGGTCCAGCAACCATTTCGTGGTCACTTCTCTGGCTACTGCTTCTCTCTTCCCACTGGTTACAAGTACATCTGCAGCCCAGAGCCCTTCTTTAGGGTCACAGCATCTGTTATATTTAAAGTGTATACTTACTTACTATAACCAAAATGCATACTTTTTATGGTAGGAGAAAAACATAGGTTGGTTGGAATTCTTCTGGAGTTGAAGTTTGATATGCTGTGGATTTAGGGGCAGATGGACATGGTGCCCCGGAAGAGGATGGAGGCCTCACTAGACCCGCCTGGCGCTTCCTGCCTGGGCAGCCGTGGGCGAGTTGCCCAGCCTCAGTTTCTGCCCCTGCAGAGTGGTGATGAGGAGCCTGCCCTGTGGGAAACCCCAAGTTGGAGAATTCAGTGAAATAGTCTGTCTACAGGGCACAGAACAGGTGCTTAGTACATGCTCCCCTCCTTTTGCTCCAGCAGAGACCAGAGTAGCATGGAGGGGTCTGCCGTCTTTGGGTGGTGAATATGCCACCCAGTTTCAGGGTGATAGTTGAGAATCTTGGCTGTAATCTCTGTCCTTCTGTTTAATGTCTTTTCTTCATTTTCTTTGAAATACCAATGGAATTTATTTATTTGATAAGTATGTTAATCTGAGAATTGCTTTTAATTCTTGGGAAGATCTTGGATTTTGTAGGTTTTGAAATCTAGTAGGGATAAATTCCAGTCTCTACTTTTTTGTTAAAATGATGTAAATCTGTATTAGAGAAATGCAAATCAAAACTACAACGAGGTATCACCTCACACTAGTCAGAATGGCCATCATCAAAAAATCCACTAACAGGGGCTACACTGGTGGTGCAGTGGTTGAGAGTCCACCTGCTGATGCAGGGGACACGGGTTCGTGCCCCGGTCTGGGAAGATCCCACATGCCGCAGAGCGGCTGGGCCCATGAGCCATGGCCGCTGAGCCTGTGTGTCTGGAGCCTGTGCTCCGCAACGGGAGAGGCCACAACAGTGAGAGGCCCGTGTACCGCAGGAAAAAAAAAATCCACTAACAATAAATGCTGGAGAGGGTGTGGAGAAAAGGGAACCCTCTTTCACTGTTGGTGGGAATGTAAATTGATACAGCCACTAGGGAGAACAGTATGGAGGTTCCTTAAAAAATCTAAAAATAGAATTACCATATGACCCAGCAATCTCACTTCTGGGCATATACCTGGAGAAAACCATAATTCAAAAAGATACATGCACCCCAGTGTTCATTGCGGCACTATTTACAGTAGCCAGGACATGGAAACAGCTTAAATGTCCATTAACAGAGGAATGGATAAAGAAGATGTGGTACATATATACAATGGAATATTACTCAGCCATAAAAAGGAATGAAATTGTGCAATTTGCAGAGACATGGATGGACCTAGAGATGATCATACTAAGCTAAGTAAGTCAGAAAGAGAAAGACAAATACCATATGGTATCACTTATATGTGGAATCTAAGATATGACACAAATGAACTTACCTATGAAGCAGAAACAGACATGGAGAATAGATTGGTGGTTGCCAAGGGGGTTGGGGGTGGGAGAGGGATGGATTGGGAGTTTGGAATTAGCAGATGCAAACTGGTATATATAGGATGGATAAGCAACAAGGTCCTACTGTATAGTACAGGGAACTATATTCAGTATCTTGTCATAAATCATGACAGAAAAGAATATGAAAAAGAATATATATATGTATAGCTGAGTCACATTGCTGTACAGCAGTAATTAACACAACATTGTAAATCAACTGTACTTCAGTAAAAAAATAAAGTTCAATTCATCAAGTTCAAAACAAGTAAAGTGTGTGGGAGGATGGGTGTAGGTTCTGTGCAAATACTGTGCCATTTTATATGAGAGACTTGGTATCCATGGGGGTCCTGGAACCAACCCCCTGCGGATACCAAGGGACGACTGTACAGCATGTACAGAAAGTTGTAAAAGTTGAAACTCAGGCTAAGCACTGGTTTAGCTCATTTAATTTGCTCAGCCCACTTGTTAACGTGAGACGTTAGCTTTGGGTTGGAAGAGGCTGCTGTTTGGCACATGAGTGACCAGGGCCGTCTGTGACTGCAGCTTCTCGCAGAACTTGCTGGAACAGCTGGTGTTGGAGCTGCTACAGCAAGTGTTTGGGAGGCTCTGGTTTTGTGTGTCTGCCAGTGGGAAGGTATGGTCGTGTTTTATGCCTGTGATTCTGAAGAGATCCCTAAATCATCAAGCAGTTTTTTTTTTTATCGTGCGGCTCAGTGGTGAATACCCCATGTTAGAAACACCCTCTCCTTCTTGTGTTAACTGCATTTTATCCTTGCAGAACATATTTAAAATGTACTCACCAGTTTTAGTAAACCAAGTTCACTTCTTGAGCTTTTTGTTTACCAGTGATGTTTTCTGAATAAAATGTTTAAGTTACGGTGTAGCGACAGAAGTTCAAAACTGCTGTCCATAATATAGGATAAACATTAAAAACGGAAGGTTTCAGGCAGGCTTTTGAGCCTTCAACCATCCTTCCCCTGGGTTTGGCTCTTCCCAAGTCAGCTTTGCTTTTTTTCTTTCAAGTTTCTTGAGCTCTGAGCCAGGAGTCTGCCTGACCTCCCAGGCCCTCCTCAAGGTGGAAGATGGCTGTTAATCCACACCTGCCCATTTTCCAAGTATTAAACGCTTTTAATGTGAAAATCTGAATTATTTTACATTTCATGGTCAATTTCAGAGTCTGGAATGTCTGTGAGGAGTTCTGGTGAAAAAGATACTAGGCATTTAAAATGTTTCCTGCATGGGTGGATAAAACTGCCTGTTCCTGGAAAAGGGAACCCTCCTACACTGTTGGTGGGAATGTAAATTGGTGCAACTACTATGGAGAACAGTATGGAGGTTCCTTAAAAAACTAAAACTAGAATTGCCATATGATCCAGCCATCTCACTCCTGGGCATATATCCAGAGAAAACCATACTTCGAAAAGATACATGCACCCCAGTTTTCACTGGAGCACTATTTACAATAGCCAGGACATGGAAGCAACCTAAATGAACATTGACAGATGAATGGACAAAGAAGATGTGGTATATACATACAATGGAATATTACTCAGCCATTAAAAGAATGAAATAATGCCATTTGCAGCAACATGGATGGACCTGGAGATTATCATACTAAGTGAAGTGAGATATCATTTATATGCAGAATCAAAAAAAATGGTACAAATGAACTTATTTACAAAACAGAAACAGACTCACAGACTTAGAAAACAAACTTATGGTTACCAAAGGGGAAAGGTGAGGTGGAGGAACAAACGGGGAGATTGTGATCGACATATATACACTACTATATATAAAATACATAACTAATAAGGACCTACTGTATAGCACAGGGAACTCTACTTAATACTCTGTAATAGCCTAAATGGGAAAAGAATTTGCAAAAGAATGATTATAGGTATATGTATAACTGAATCACTTTGCTGTACACCTGAGACTAATACAACACTGTTCATCAACTATATACTCCTATATAAAATAAAAATTAAAAAACCTGCCTGCTCCCCTCCGTACTGTGTCCCCATCTCCTCAAGGAGAGTCAGGCATAAGCAAAGAATTTACAAAGACAGGAGTGATAAAGAGCCATTGCAGGTAGTAAGAAAACTTAGAGGACGATAAGATGCAGCCAGTTGGGGGCAGAGAATGTGCACAGGGACAAGTGTGCTCGGGACACAGAGAGGAGGAATAAAGGAATGCAGTGCTCTCTTCTCTTTTCTTTCTCTGTCGCTGATCCCAGACCTATGTGGAGAGCCATTTTGGAGATGGATCTGCATTTGAGCTCTGAAATGCTAACAGGATCCAGGGTGGGACCCAGAGGAAAGGCTGCAGGTGGTCCAAACCCCATCCAACTCCACTGCCCAATGTTACAATATTTTTGTTATCTCCCCAAATGGGAGTCGTAGAAAGCCTAATATAGTCTCACTTATGATTTCCAAAAAGCATGATAAAGCCCTAAATGTAGTATAAAAATAAATGAAAGTCCATTTCAATAAAATAATACATATTTGCTGCTTAGGACAGCCCCCACTAAGACACATAATGAATGACCACGTCCTTGCACCTATGCCTACGGTCACCATGGATGTGACAGCTGCCCCTGCAGCCAGGATGAGGTGCTGTCGCCAATGATAGGATTTGCCAAAAGGGTGCCCAGCTCTTGGTAACACTACAGTTCCCTCGACTGACCTGGTAGGGGTTGCGTTCCTGGGCAACTCCAGTGTGTAGAACAATGGAAAACACCTTGGGTTTAATTGTGGAAGCGAGTTTTGGGTTGAGATTGTTATATAAACTGATGTTTTCACCCACGTTAATATTTAAAGGTTAGTGCCTCTTGTATTGAAGGATGGTCACCATTCTGGCCTGGACACTGTTCCCCAAATGCCAGGAACAGCATGGTCATATGAAGACCCCTCTGGGTCCCCACAGTCCCCCACCCCTACCCCCCAGAAACCACTGCTGTGGGGCTGGGCTCAGGGAGTAGTGTGTTGTCCAGTCCTGTTCCCTGGATGAGAACACAGCTCCAGACTGAATCTGAAGCCTTGTTCTGGAATAAAAATGCATGATCTGAAGCATATTATCCCCACAGAGGTGTCTTCAGCATATCTGAGTGTGGGAGATGAGAGCAGGAAAGGCAACCCCTGCTGACACTCTCATAACTGAGAGATGCCTAATACACCCTGGGGCTTCTGATGGGGCCTGGGGTCTGGGAGGCTGTGTGGCAAGGCCCTCGTGCAAAGGCTGGAAGGGAAGGCCTGGCTTAGGTTCAGTCCTGCCTTTCCTTAGTCGGGGACGTAGGGAAAACTGCGTCAACCTCTGAGCTCCGTTCCCCTCAGAAGCAGAAGGGTCATAAAGCTGCCATGCTCTTGAGTTCTTGTGAGATCTAAACAGAGCTAATGTCCAAAACATGGAAACAACCTAAGTGTCCATCAGCAGAGGAATGGATAAAGAAGGTGTGGTACATATATACAATGGAATATTACTCAGCCATAAAAAAGAATGAAATAATGCATTTGTAGCAACATTGACAGACCTAGAGATGATCATACTAACTGAATTAAGTCAGAAAGAGAAAGACAAATACCATATGATATCACTTATGTGTGGAATCTAAAATATGACACAAATGAATTTGTCTGTGAAACGGAAACAGACTCATGGACATAGAGAACAGACTTGTGGTTGCCAAGGGAGAGGGGATAGGGGAGGGATGGACTGGGAGTTTGGGATTAGCAGATGCAAAGTATTATATATGGATAAACAACAAGGTCCTACTGTATAGCACAGGGAACTATATTCAGTATCCTGTGATAAACCATAATGGAAAAGAATATAAAAAAGAATATATATACATGGATAACTGAATCACTTTGCTATACAGCAGAGATTAACACAGCATTGTAAATCAACTATACTTCAATTAAAAAAATGAATGTATCTAATGTATGTAAATGCTGTATAAACTCTAAGGTAGAATTTTTTTTAGCCCATTTGAACTTGGTCACATCAGTGAACCTCAAGCAACTCTACTCCAATAAAAATTAATTAAGAAAAATAAATGACATCAAAAAAAGTGAACCACTTTTTAGGATGTTCCCTGTAAGACAGGGTTTCAGTGTGTCTTAATCATGCCTTTTTATTTTCTATATTTTGATGCTTTGACATCTTGCGACCTTGGAGAGACTGCCCCTCCCAGGACTAGCTAGTTCCTAGAGATGGCAAATAACTCCTCTGCGAGCGGGGCTTTTAAAGCCAGACCAGCCAGTCCAGAGTGCGTGTTCCCAACCCCCTCCTCTACGGGGCTCTGACATTCCGGACGGCCGTCTGCCTGTCCAGCTGCTGTATCCACCCCAGGGCGGGGTACTAGACAACTCGGGACAGCCTCTACCCCCTGGAGCACTCTGCAATTATCGAAATCAGCCAAGGCTAATCCCCTCACCCTGCCTCTCCCTTTCCATCCTGCAGAGTCCACAATAAAAGCCTTGCTTCCCATCCCTCTGCCTCCTGACCGACACTGGTGCCTTCCCTGTGTGGCCCTGCGTGGTCTGTTGTGCCTCCTGTTTCTAGAAAACTGAGTTCAAAGCTCTTTCCTTGTGAGAGGCATTTTGCGTCTGCATGTCTAACCGTGCCTGATAAAAACAAATCCTGGGAACCCTTGGAACACGATGCCTGTCCTGCCTGTCCACAGGTTTTCATGGGGATTGAATGGGAGAATGTGCATGATAGTACTTGCAAGCCTGAAGACTGAGATGCCGATGATGTGTGGCCTTCCTAAAGTGGGACAGGATCAGAGCCGGGAGGCAGGTGGAAAAGGGATCTTGGTTTCAGCCTGGGGTCTTTAGGGCTGAGGCAACTGACTCCTGATCCTGATGGATCTTTCTTGGCAGGTCCCTAGATAAAGATCTGGGATTCTTTGTCTCCGTGCCGGGGGGCTCAGGCTCTGGAAATAGATGCAGTTACCCAAGAAGAGCATGTGTGATGGGAACTCATGGCCTAGGACGGGACTCCAGGAACCAGCGGTGTCCTAAGGAGAACTAGGAGAGAAATGAGAGCAGGAGATGGGGGAGTGGTCCCAGGACTGGGAGAAGAGGAAAGAGGTGTTGCAGGAGGCAGGGGAGGTGTGACGGCAGTGCCCATGCTGCAGACAGGCCAGAGCACCTGAGGACCACAATGCATCCATCCACTGGGTTTGGCAAGGAAAGGACTGAGGGCCCGAGCAGCTGGGGCAGAAGCTGGATGGCACGAGAGAGGCCAGGATGTGGAGAGGGGTGGGATTGGGGAGACAGGAAGGAGGGAGTGGAGGGTGGCTGGAGGGGGAGGCAGGGCAGGGCTTAATGGTGGTGTGCGTTTGTACAGATAGTAGAGAGGAGGGTCATAGGAAACCAGCAGAGGCCCAGGATACAGGGTGCATGTTGGGAGCCTGGTCTCCACCGGAGGGGAGCTCTGCTCTATCTACCGTGCCCCCCTCCCCGGGGAGCGTCCCAGTTGTGGGTGAGTTTATGGCGGAAATGAAGTGAAGACCCATCACCTGGAGCTCCAGGGGGCCTGTTACCTCATGCTTCGCAGATGCTCATTTTAGGAAGTAAAACCCCATCCGTGATTGTTTCGAGAAATACATGAGTTAATTTTTTTGGAAGACGTAATGTCTGGCACATAGGAAGGACTTTAACAAATGTAGTTTTCCCAAAGTAAATGATGGTTTAAGTAAGCATTTATGGATTTGGCTTGGGCTCTAACCTCAGCTGTTTGTAGCAGGGTTTCTCTGGAAAAATGTTTTCAGTTCCAAATAACCGACGCCTAAGTGGAGTTACGGAATGCAGCTTGGGGTCTTGACAGTGGTACACTGGTGCCTTTCCTTTAATTTGAAACATATTAAAGAGGAAGAAAAATATCACTGATAATCCTAAAATTTCTTCTGAATTTCATAAAGAAGGAGCATTTCCTCTGTGTTTGCCTCCCACACTATTAAAACCTGTGTAAGGGCAGTCATCCTATGTTTATACTGGGATGGCACACACACGCACACACACTCACACACGCGCACATACACGCACACACGTGCACACACCCTTTATGTGGATTTCTGCCACTCGAAGCTCTTGTAAGCTCATGTGCTCACAGCCCCATAATTGTTTTCCAGGTGGGAAAGTCCTAAGGGAGACTAATAGATTATTTTTTCATGCTGTGATTCCTATCCCAGCATGAGTCACAGCGGCCGCATGATTTGCAAGTTCCAGGTAGAATCACAAGGGATGAAGGAGAGTTTATGAGAAGAATAAAGTTTTAGGCAGATAAAACAATACACGTCACTTGAGTAATATACAGCTGACCCTTGAACACTATGGGTTTGAACTGTGTGTCTACTTATAGGTGGATTCTTTTCAGTGATACAGCACTACACGATCCATGGTTGTCTGAACCCGAGGATGCGGACCAGCAGATACGGAGGGCTGACTATAAAGTTATACAAGGACTTCCATGAAGGGTCAGTGCCCCTAACTGCCACGTTGTTCAAGGGTCAACTGTATTAGGGGTTTACCCAGTTTTCTTTTAAATTGGAGTATAGTTGATTTATAATGTTGTGTTACTTTCTGCTGTACAGCAAGGTGAATCAGTTATACATAGACGTATAGCCACTCTTTTTTAGATTCTTTTCCCATATAGGTCATTACAGAGTAGTGAGTAGAGTTCCCTGTGCTATACAATAGGTCCTTATTAGTTATCTATTTTATATAGTAGTGTGTACCCAGTTATTTTTAATGGTTGCATATTACTCTGTTTTATAAAACATCATCTATGTAACCGTTCTCTTACTGATGGACTTTAGGCATTTCATTTTTGGGGGCTATCTGAAACACAAGAATATAATTTTCAAATGCAGAGACCTATAATTAAATGAATTAAACAAGAGCTTTGGCATATAGCCTTTCATGGTGGAACTAATTCTCCCACTGTCTAGAATTACAGTTCTTTGTTAATGAGACCTTTGTGCTTGATTTGCCATCAGGAGATGTTTGCTGAGGAAGTATCACTTGGCTCATTTTAGGGTCTCTGATTTTACGTCTTTAGTTTTGGGTTCCTTTACCATTTGGAACTGGCTCATTGTCTCTGCAGTGGCACGAGGCCATCGTACCAGATGCCTGTGACTGTGGCAGAAATGTGTGACTCTCGCTTGGTGATGGAGGCTAGATTTCTGCTGGGAGTGGGCATCTGGGAGGATGAGCATCCCTGCATTAGTTTAGAAGGATATGCAGCTGCTCTGCCAGCTCATCTTTTTTTTTTTTTTATTTCTTCTTCTCAGTCAACCCTTAACATTGAGACGATAGCTTCTTATTTTGAAGGATTTAGAGATGCTTTACACATCTTGACGGGATTTTTTATGGAATGGAATCTCAAAGGCTGTCAAGTGATACCACTAACCACCCAAGATCAAGAATACTCCTTCACTAGGATGTCTGCTCCCTGAGGACAGGGGTCCTGGAGTCTGTCTTCTTCAACTAGAAGAGCACCTGGGATGTAGGATGAGCGCAGTAAACCTGGACTCAGTGAATGGATGGCGTGGTCTCTGCAGGACGTGTCAGAGAGGTCTTGGTTATGTTGTGCACGATCGTTCTCGTTGGGCCTCGTTTCTTGTAGTCTTAGCAGTGAACTTGATAGGGTGGAGGTCTGTGTGAGTCTAGGGGAGCCCCCAAGAATCCACAGTCCAGGGTGTTGAGCTTGAGTCTGTGGGTCAGGGAACGAGCTTGAGCGCGTGGACCCTTGAAGTTGTGCACAGAAGCTTGTGTCTTGTGTGTGTGTTCATTTTTCTGAGGAGAGCATCACAGCTTTCGTCAGCTTTTCCACGGCCCACAAAGAACTCAGGTGGTAAAACTGGTGGGTCTGCAGAGCCCTCTTGTCGGCACTCCTCTGATTCTGCACCCTGGTGAGGAAGCGAGGGAGGTGTTCCCCATCTATGGACACGGAGGGCCAGCTGTACTGTGCTCTTTTTTTTTTTTTTTTTAATTCATTCATTTATTTATTTATATTTTTGGCTGTGTAGGGTCTTCATTTCTGTGCGAGGGCTTTCTCTAGTTGCAGCGAGTGGGGGCCACTCTTCATCGCCGTGCACGGGCCTCTCACTGTCGTGGCCTCTCTTGTTGCGGAGCACAGGCTCCAGACACACAGGCTCAGTAGTTGTGGCTCCCGGGTCCAGTCGCTCCGTGGCATGTGGGATCTTCCCAGACCAGGGCTCGAACCCGTGTCCCCTGCATTGGCAGGCAGATTCTCAACCACTGCGCCACCAGGGAAGCCCGTGTACTGTGCTCTTTTATATAAGGGACTTGAGCATCCACAGGCTTTGGTGGCCGAACAGCATCCTGGAACCAACCCCCCGCAGATACTGAGGGATGACCATAGTAAGTTCTGTCTTTCATTTCACAGAGGACTAAATTTCAGTAAGAGCGGATGAGAAGAAGGTTGCAAGTTTTGCCAAATACCTGGGTGAAAGAGGGCAGAGAACTGGTTGACTGGTTTATTTTTCTAAGAATGTTTTAGACGTATTTGTTTTTCTACTCGTTTCGTTGAGGAGAGGGTCACATGAAGCAGTACTTCTCAAGCTCGTTTTCCCTCTTTTTAATGCAACCCTCATTTTATTGCAACATTTACTCAGATCTCAGACTGATTAGAAAACATCCTGAAACAAACTGAGCAGGGGCATAAAGGTGGCACTGGGAGCAGGAGAGGTGGGCCACAAAGGGGAGAGTGCAGAGAAATGAGGGGCTTTGCCTGGAACCTGAAACACTGTAATATTGAGAAGCCCAGGGGAGCAGGCTGAGTCAGCAAAAGCGGCCAACAGAGTGGCCAGAGCAGGAGACACCAGGAGAATGGGGTGTAAAAGAGGCTGAGAGCAGAAAGTGGGAATGTGCGTTCAGCTGGGTTGATGACATTTGAGAAGTTGGGCAAAGAGAACAGAAATGCATCCCTTGGGTCCCACAGCGTGGAGATGGTTGGTGACTATTGCAGGACAGGTTTTGAGGAAGATGAGGTGATACAGCCAGATGGGAATGATGGACGAGAGGATGGGAGCGCGGGAGCAGACGTGGTCCTCTGGCAACGTTAGAAAAATGGGGTGGCACAAGGTGGATGTGGGGTGACATGCTGGGACATTGGGGGGGGCTTGCTACCTGGCTGCTCTCAAGTGTCTGCTCAGGAGGCAGTTAGAGGTAGCCGTCTGGGGGAGAGGGCTTGTCTTGAAGCCAGGAATTTGTCAGTGGGGTTGGGCAGGGTGATTTGGACAGACCGAGGCTAACTAAGAGAAACATCATCTTCTAGAAGCTTGAGGGGAGTGCTTGATTTTAGGAAGAGGGACATTTTCACTATCATAGTGCAGAGTTGTGACCCCAATTTTTCTCTTTTTGTTTTCTTTTATCAGGTGACTGAAATGTTTGCAAGGGCTTTTCAGTTCAATCTATATAGGAAGGCTTTTTCCCCAAGCTTAGCATTATGTCATATACATGGAATTTTAATTTTACTTTTTCACCCACACTTCAACAGTTAATTCTTGTACTTCAATATATAGCCTGCACCTTTTGCCTGCTGTAGCGTATTACATCTACCCATTGGAAACGTTTGGATTTAATACATACTTAATGGATTAGCTCATTTTTGAAATAAGTCTCAAACCTGTTCTTTTTTGAGTTGCGAACATTTCTTCCAATTAAATACTAAAGAATGTGCATGGTGGAATTCCCTGGTGATCCAGTTGCTAAGACTCTGCACTTACATTCCATGGGGCGTGGGTTCCATCCCTGGTCAGGGAACTAAGATCCCATATGCCACAGTGCGGCCAAAAAAAACAAACAAAAAAAAGAATGTGCATGTTAGGGACTTATTCCTGTTTCTTTATTTTCTGTTTGTGGTTACGTTTTCGTTTTTATTTCCTGGCTGGGTGTACAGTTCAATGAACTTCAACGCATGTATAGATTCCTATAACCACCATCAAAATCAGATAGAGAACTGTTCCATTACCTGAAAAAGCGCCCTTATCTCATGTGGCTCCTTTATATTCACACCCTCTCCCCCACTCCAACCCCTGCTAACCACAGATGTGTTCTCCATCACGACAGTTTTGTCTTTTTGAGAATGTCACTTAAATGGAGTCACGCAGTATGTAACCTTTTGAGACTGGCCTCTTATACTCAGTATAATAATGCCTCTGAGATTCATCCATGTTGTTGCATGTGGCAGTAGCTTATCCATTTCAATTGCCTAGTAGTATTCTGTTGGATGGATACAGCACAGTTTATCTTTACCTATTAAAGGACATCTTCGTTGTGGCCTCTTGTGTCTGGTTTCTTACACTTAGCAAAATGTTTTCAAGGTTCACCCAAGTTGTAGCGCGTAACAAATTGCATTGTAGTGATATACCACATTTGTTTATCCATCCATCAGGTGATGGGCATTTGGGCTGCTTCCATTGTTTGGCCGCCATGACTAATGCTGCTATGAATATTTATGTACAAGTTTTTGAGTGAACATATGTTTTCAGTTCTCTTGGATGTTTACCTAGGAGTGGAATTGCTGGGTCATAGGTAATTCTGTGTTGAACATTTTGAGGAACTGCCAAACTGTTTTCCAAAGTGGCTGCATGATTTTACATGTCCACTAGCACTGTTTTGGGCTCCAGTTTCTCCACATCTTCACCAACACTTGTATTTTGCAGTTTCTTGATTTTAGCTCTCCCAGTGGTTGTGAAATAGTATCTCATTGTGGTTTTGATTTGCTTTTCCCTAATGACTAAAGATTTTGAGAATCTTTTTGTGCGCTTATTGATCATTTGAATATCTTCTTTGGAGACATACCTATTCAGGTACTTTGCTCATTTTTCAATTGGGTTGTCTTTTTTTTTAACATCTTTATTGGAGTATAATTGCTTTACAATGGTGTGTTAGTTTCTGCTTTATAACAAAGTGGATCAGTTATACATATACATATGTTCCCATATCTCTTCCCTCTTGCGTCTCCCTCCCTCCCACCCTCCCTATCCCACCCCTCCAGGTGGTCACAAAGCACTGAACTGATCTCCCTGTGCTATGCGGCTGCTTTCCACTAGCTATCTATTTTACATTTGGTAGTGTATATATGTCCATGCCACTCTCTCACTTCGTCCCAGCTTACACTTCCCCCTCTTCATATCCTCAGGTCCATTCTCTAGAAGGTATGTGTCTTTGTTTTTTTTTTTTGCGGTACGTGCGCCTCTCACTGTTGTGGCCTCTCCCGTTGCGGAGCACAGGCTCCGGACACGCAGGCTCAGCGGCCATGGCTCACGGGCCCAGCCGCTCCGCGGCATGTGGGATCTTCCCGGACCGGGGCACGAACCAATGTCCGCTGCATCGGCAGGCAGACTCTCAACCACTGCACCACCAGGGAAGCCAAGGTATGTGTCTTTATTCCTATCCTGCCCCTAGGTTCTTCATGACCTTTTTTTTTTTTCCTTAGATTCCATATATATGTGTTAGCATACGGTATTTGTTTTTCTCTTTCTGATTTATTTCACTCTGTATGACAGAATCTAGGTCCATCCACTTCACTACAAATAACTCAATTTCATTTCTTTTTAGGGCTGAGTAATATGCCATTGTATATATGTACCACATCTTCTTTATCCATTCATCTGTTGATGGACACTTAGGTTTGTTCCATGTCCTGGCTATTGTAAATAGAGCTGAAATGAACATTTTGGTACGTGACTCTTTTTGAATTATGTTTTTCTCAGGGTATATACCCAGTAGTGGGATTGCTGGGTCATATGGTAGTTCTATTTTTAGTGCTTTAAGGAACCTCCATACTGTTCTCCATAGTGGCTGTATCAATTTATATTCCCACCAACAGTGCAAGAGGGTTCCCTTTTCTCCACACCCTCTCCAGCACTTATTGTTTGTAGACTTTGTGATGATGGCCATTCTGGCTGGTGTGAGATGAGATCTCATTGTAGTTTTGATTGGCATTTCTTTAATGGATGTTGAGCATTCTTTCACGTGTTTGTTGGCAATCTGTATATCTTCTTTGGAGAAATGTCTATTTAGGTCTTCTGCCCATTTTTAGATTGGGTTGTTTGTTTTTTTGAAATTGAGCTGCTTGTAAATTTTGGAGATTAATCCTCTGTCAATCGCTTCATTTGCAAATAAATTCTCCTATTCTGCGGGTTCTCTTTTCATCTTGATTATGGTTTCCCTTGCTGTGCAAAAGCTTTGAAGTTTCATTAGGTCCCATTTGTTTATTTTTGTTTTTATTTCCATTTCTGTAGGAGGTGAGTCAAAAAGGATCTTGCTGTGATTTATGTCAAAGAGTGTTCTGCCTATGTTTTCCTCTATGATAGTGTCTGGCCTTACATTTAGGTCTTTAATCCATTTTGAGTTTATTTTTGTGTATAGTGTATGGAGTGTTCTAATCTCATACTTTTACATGACCTGTCCAGTTTTCCCAGCACCACTTATTGAAGAGGCTGTCTTTTCTCCACTATATATTCTTGCCTCCTTTATCAAAAATATGGTGATCATATGTGCGTGGGTTTATCTCTGGGCTTTCTATCCTATTCCATTGATCTATATTTCTGTTTTTGTGCCAGTACCATACTGTCTTGATTACTGTAGCTTTGTAGTATAGTCTAAAGTCAGGGAGCCTGATTCCTCCAGCTCCGTTTTTCTTTCTTAAGATTGCTTTGGCTCTTTGGGGTCTTTTGTGTTTCCATACAAATTGTGAAATTTTTTGTTCTAGTTCTGTGAAAAATGCCATTGGTAGTTTGATAGGGATTGCATTGAATCTGTAGATTCCTTTGGGTAGTAGAGTCATTTTCATAATGTTGATTCTTCCAAACCAAGAACATGGTATATCTCTCCATCTATTTGTATCATCTTTAATTTCTTTCATCAGTGTTTTATAATTTTCTGTTTACAGGTCTTTTGTCTCCTTAGGTAGGTTTATTCCTGGGTAGTTTATTCTTTTTGTTGCAATGGTAAATGGGAGTATTTCCTTAATTTCTCTTTCAGATTTTGCATCATTAGTGTATAGGAATGCCAGAGATTTCTGTGCATTAATTTTGTATCCTGCTACTTTGCCAAATTCATTGATTAGCTCTAGTAGTTTTCTGGTAGCATCTTTGGATTCTATATGTATAGTATCATGTCATCTGCAAACAGTGACAGTTTTACTTCTTCTTTTCTGATTTGGATTCATTTTTTTTCTTTTCTTCTCTGATTGCTGTGGCTAAAACTTCCAAAACTGTGTTAAATAAGAGTGGTGAGAGTGGGCAACCTTGTCTTGCTCCTGATCTTAGTGGAAATGGTTTCAGGTTTTCACCATTGAGGATGATATTGGCTGTGGATTTGTCATATATGACCTTTATTATGTTGAGGAAAGTTCCCTCTGTGCCTACTTTCTGGAGGATTTTTATCATAAATGAGTGTTGAATTTTGTTGAAAGCTTTCTCTGTATCTATTGAGAAGATCATATGGTTTTTCTCCTTCAATTTGTTAATATGGTGTATCACGTTTATTGATTTGTGTATATAGAAGAATCCTTGCGTTCCTGGGATAAACCCCACTTCATCATAGTGTATGATCTTTTTTAATGTGCTGTTGGATTCTGTTTGCTAGTATTTTGTTGAGGATTTTTGCATCTATGTTCATCAGGGATATTGGCATGTAGTTTTCTTTCTTTGTGACATCTTTGTCTGGTTTTGGTATCAGGGTAATGGTGGCCTCGTAGAATGAGTTTGGGAGTATTCCTCCCTGTGCTATATTTTGGAAGAGTTTGAGAAGGATAGGTGTTAGCTCTTCTGTAAATGTTTGATAGAATTCTCCTGTGAAGTGTTCTGGTCCTGGACTTTTGTTTGTTGGAAGATTTTTAATCACAGTTTCAATTTCAGTGCTTGTGATTGGTCTCTTCATATTTTCTATTTCTTCCTGGCTCAGTCTTGGCAGGTTGTGCATTTCTAAGAATTTGTCCATTTCTTCCAGGTTGTCCATTTTAGTGGCATAGAGTTGCTTGTAGTAATCTCTCATGATCCTTTGTATTTCTGCACTGTCAGTTGTTACTTCTCCGTTTTCATTTCTAATTCTATTGATTTGAGTCTTCTCCCTTTTTTTTTTGATGAGTCTGGCTAATGGTTTATCAATTTTGATTATCTTCTCAAAGAAGCAGCTTTTAGTTTTATTAATCTTTGCTATCGTTTCCTTCGTCTCTTTTTCATTTATTTCTGATCTGATCTTTATGATTTCTTTCCTTCTGCTAACTTTGGGGATTTTTTGTTCTTCTTTCTCTAATTGCTTTAGGTGTAAGGTTAGGTTGTTTATTCAAGATGTTTCTTGTTAAGGTAGGATTGTATTGCTATAAACTTCTCTCTTAGAACTGCTTTTGCTGCATCCCATAGTTTTTTGGTTGTCTTGTTTTCACTGTCATTTGTTTCTATATATTTTTTGTATTCCTCTTTGATTTCTTCAGTGATTTCTTGGTTATTAAGTAGTGTGTTGTTTAGCCACCATGTGTTCATATTTTTTACAGATCTTTTCCTGTAATTGATATCTAGTCTCATAGCATTGTGGTTGGAAAAGATACTTGATACAATTTCAATTTTGTTAAATTTACCAAGGCTTGATTTGTGACCCAAGCTATGATCTATCCTAGAGAATGTTCCATGAGCACTTGAGAAGAATGTGTATTCTGTTGTTTTTGGATGGAATGTCCTATAAATATCAACTAAGTCCATCTTGTTTAATGTACCATTTAAAGCTTGTGTTTCCTTATTTATTTTAGTTTTGGATGATCTGTCCATTGGTGAAAGTGGGGTGTTAAAGTCCCCTACTATGATTGTGTTACTGTCGATTTCCCCTTTTATGGCTGTTAGTATTTGCCTTATGTATTGAGGTGCTTCTATGTTGGATGCATAAATATTTACAATTGTTATATCTTCTTCTTGGATCAATCCCTTGTTCATTGTGTAGTGTCCTTCTTTATCTCTTGTAACAGTCTTTATTTTAAAGTCTATTTTGTCTGATATGAGAATTGCTACTCCAGGTTTCTTTTGGTTTCCATTTGCATGGAATATCTTTTTCCATCCCCTCACTTTCTGTCTGTATGTGTCCCTGGGTCTGAAGTGGGTCCCTTGTAGACATCATATATATGGGTCTTGTTTTTTTATCCATTCATCCAGCCTATGTCTTTTGGTTGGGGCATTTAATCCATTTACATTTAAGGTAATTATCAATATATATGTTCCTATTACCATTTTCTTAATTGTTTTGGGTTTGTTATTGTAGGTCTTTCCCCTCTCTTGTGTTTCCTGCCTAGAGAAGTTCCTTTAGCACTTTTTGTATAGCTCGTTTGGTGGTGCTGAATTCTCTCAGCTTTTGCTTGTCTGTAAAGGTTTTAATTTCTCCATCAAATCTCAAAGAGATCCTTGCTGGGTAGAGTAATCTTGGTTGTAGGTTTTTCTCCTTCATCACTTTATGTATGTCCTGCCACTCCCTTCTGGCTTGCAGAGTTTCTGCTGAAAGATCAGCTGTTAACCTTATGGGGATTCCCTTGTGTGTTACTTATTTTTCCCTTGCTGAGTTTAATATTTTTTCTTTGTATTTAATTTTTGATAGTTTGATTAATATATGTCTTGGCATGTTTCTCCTTGCATTTATCCTGTATGGGACTCTCTGTGCTACCTGGAATTGATTAACTATTTCCTTTCCCATATTAGGGAAGTTTTCAACTATAATCTCTTCAAATATTTTCTCAGTCCCTTTCTTTTTCTCTTCTTCTGGGACCCCTATATTTCGAATGTTGGTGCGTTGAATGTTGTCCCAGAGGTCTCTGAGACTGTCCTCAATTCTTTTCATTCTTTTTTCTTTATTCTGCTCTGCAGTAGTTATTTTCACTATTTTAACTTCCAGGTCACTTATCCGTTCTTCTGCCTCAGTTATTCTGCTCTTGATCCCTTCTGGAGAATTTTTAATTTCATTTATTGTGTTGTTCATCACTGGTTGTTTGGTCTTTAGTTCTTCTAGGTCCTTGTTAAACGTTTCTTGTATTTTCTCTATTCTATTTCCAAGATTTTGGATCATCTTTACTATCATTATTCTGAATTCTTTTTCAGGTAGACTGCCTATTTCCTCTTCATTTGTTAGGTCTGGTGGGTTTTTGCCTTGCTCCTTCATCTGCTGTGTGTTTTTTTGTCTTCCCATTTTGCTTAACTTACTGTGTTTGGAGTCTCCTTTTCACAGGCTGCAGGTTCATAGTTCCCCTTGTTTTTGGTGTCTGTCCCCAGTGGCTAAGGTTGGTTCAGTGGGTTGTGTAGGCTTCCTGGTGGAGGGGACTAGTCCCTGTGTTCTGGTGGATGAGGCTGGATCTTGTCTATCTGGTGGGCAGGTCCATGTCTGGTGGTGTGTTTGGGTGTGTCTGTGGCCTTATTATGATTTTAGGCAGCCCCTCTGCTAATGGGTGGGGTTGTGTTCCTGTCATGCTATTTGTTTGGCATAGGGTGTCCAGCACTGTTGCTTGCTGGTCGTTGAGTGAAGCTGGGTGCTGGTGTTGAGAAGGAGATCTCTGGGAGAGTTTCGCCATTTGATATTACGTGGAACTGGGAGGTCTCTTGTGGACCAGTGTCTTGAACTTGGCTCTCCCACCTCAGAGGCACAGCCCTGACGCCTGGCTGGAGTACCAAGGGCCTTTCATCCACATGGCTCAGAATAAAAGGTAGAAAAAATAGAGGGAAGATAAAATAAAATGAAGTAAAATAAAATAAAGTTATTAAAATAAAAAATAATTATTAAGAAAATATTTTTTAAAGTAATAAAACAACAAAAAAATGGACAGGCAGAACCCTAGGACAAATGGTAAAAGCAAAGCTCTACAGACAAAATCACACACAGAAGCATACACATACACACTCACAAAAAGAGAAAAAGTGATAAGAATATACCTTTGCTCCCAAAGTTTCCCTCCTCAATTTGGGATGATTCGTTGTGTATCAGGTATTCCACAGATGCAAGGTACATGGGGTTGACTGTGGAGATTTAATCCTCTGCTCCTTAGGCTGCTGGGAGAAATTTCCCTTTCTCTTCTTTGTTCGCACAGCTCCTGGGGTTCAGCTTTGTATTTGGACCCACCTCTGTGTGTAGGTTGCCTGAGGGCGTCTGTTTTTCACTCAGACAGGACAGGGTTAAAAGAGCAGCTGATTCAGGGGCTCTGGCTCACTCAGGCCGGGGGGGAAGGAGGGGTACGGATGCAGGGTGATCCTGCGGCGGCAGAGGCTGGAGTGATGTTGCACCAGCCTGAGGCGCACCGTGTGTTCTCCCGGGGAAGAACACACCTTGTATTCTTGTCTTGTATTATTGAGTTATAAGAGTTCTTTATATATTCTGGATACTAAACCCTTATCAGATATATGCTTTGCAAATATTTTCTCTAATTCTGTGCATTGTCTTTATACTTTCTTATAGTGTCCATTGAACAAGAAAAGTTTTAATTTTGATGAGGTTAAATATCTTTTTTTTCTTTGGTTGCTTGTATTTGGTGTCCATCTAAGAAACCATTAATCCAACATCATGAAGGTTTTTATCCATGTTTTCTTCTAAGACTTTTATAGTTTCCGCTCTTATATGTAGGTCTTTGATCCATTTTGACTTAGGTTTTATATATAGTGTGAAATAGGGGTTCAGTTTTATTCTTTTGCATGGAGTTATTCCACTGTTTGTGGAAAAGGCTGTTTTTTTCCATATTGAAATTTCTTGGCACTATTGTTGAAAATCAATTGACAATAAATGTATAGGTTTAGTTCTGGACTCTCAGGTCTTTTCCATTGATTTATCTATCCTTATACAAGTATGACACTGTGTTGATTACTGTAGCTTTGTAGTGAGTTTTAAAATCAGGAAATGTGAATCCTGCTATTCTTATCCCTAGCATTTCCATATTAATTGTAGGATCCATGTTATCCAGTTCTGCAAAATGTCTAGCTGGGATTGTATTGAATTTTTAGATCAGTTTGGGGAGTATCACCATCTAAACCAGGGGTCCCCAACCCCCGGGCCACAGACTGGTACCAGTCTGTGGCCTGTTAGGAAGTGGACTGCACAGCAGGAGGTGAGTGGCGGTTGAGTGAGCGAAGCTTCATCTGCCGCTCCCCATCACTTGTGTTACCATGTGAACCATCCCTCTGCCCCGGCCCGGTCCGTGGAAAAATTGTTTTCCGTGAAACCAGTCCCTGGTGCCAAAAATGTTGGAGACCACTGTTCTCTAGTCCAGGAATAAAGGCTGTCTTTCCTTTTATTTAACTACTCTTTAATTTACTTCAATGATATTTTGTAGTTTTTAGTGTACACATCTTGTACTTCTTTTGCTAAAGATTTATTCCTTTTTTATTTTTTATGGTGTTGTAAACAGAATTATTTTCTGAAATTTATTTTTGGATTGTTCGTTGCACATGTACAGAGATACAATTGATTTTTGTTTATTGATTTCTGTATCTCACAACCTTGCTGTACTCATTTATTAGCTGTCGTAATATTTTTGTGGATTCCTGAAGATCTTTATATCTAGAAGATCATGTCATCTGAAAATATAGTTTTAATTCTTCTTTTCCAATTGGGTTGCCTTTTATTTCACTTTCTTGCCTAATTACCCTGGCTGGCACCACTAGTATAATGTTGAATAAAAAAGAGTAAGTGGTAAGAACAGATATCCTTGTCTTGGTCTTGATCTTAATGGGGAAGCTTTCAGTCTAAAGTAGCCTGTAGGTTCTTTGTAGATGCCCTTTATCAGGTTGATGAAATTCCTTTCTGTTTCTTAGTAGTTGAGGTTTTGTTTTGTTTTTCCTTTTAAATCATGAAAAGTTGTTTTTTTACAAAGGCTTTTACTGTGTATATTGAGACAACCATACCATTTCCTTCCCCTGTTTTTAATTAATATTTTGTGTTATATTGACTGATTTTTGTATGTTAAATCAACTTTTCATTCCTGAGATATATTCTAGTTGGTCATGGTGCATAATCCTGCCGTATGTTGCTGGATTTGATATGCTGATACATTGCTGAGAGTGTTTTCAGTCTTATTTATAGGGAATATTGTTATGTAGTTTTCTTGTGATGTCTTGGTGGATTTTGGTATCAGACTAATATTAGTCTCACAGAATGAGTTGAAAACTATTCCCTCTTTAATTTTTGGAAGAGTTTGTCAAGGATTGATGTTAATTCTTCTTTAATGTTTTGTAGAAGTCTCCAGTGAAGCCATCTGATTCTGGGCCTTTTTTAAACGAAGGTTTTTGATTGTTAACTCAATCTCTTTTCTTATTATAAGTGTATTCAAAATTTCTATTCTTTTTAATCAGTTTCTGTAGTTTGTAACTTTGTAGGAATTTATCCATTTCATCAGTGTTGTCTAACTTTTTGGCATACAGTTGTTTGTAGTATTCCCTTGTAATTCTTTTATTTCTGTAAGATTGGCATACAGTTGTTTGTCATTCTTTTATTTCTGTAAGATCAGTAGTAATACGCTCACTTTTAATTTTTGACATTAGTAATTTGAGTCCTCTTTCTCTTTCTCTTTATCCCTCCCTCGTCCTATTTGGTCAGTGTATCTAAAGGTTTTTCAATTTTAAAATGTGATCTTTTAAAAGAACCAAATTCTGGTTTCATTGATTTTCTCTACTTAAAAAAATTTTCTGTTTATTTCCACTCTAAGTCTTACTGTTTCTTTCCTTTGTTTGCTTTAGTTGGATCTTTTCCTAGTTTCTTAAAGTAGAAGGTTAGGTTGACTTGAGATTTTTCTCCTTTTTTAATATAAGCACTTATAGCTCTAAATTTACCACTAAGCACTGTTTTTGCTACATTCCATAAATTTTGGTATGCTATGGTTTTGTTTTCAACCATATGAAAGCATTTTCCAATTTCCACATATATATATAACATACATACATATAATTGACATACAATATTATATTAGTGATTCAGTATTTGTATGTTGTGAAATAATCCACTCTATAAGTCTAGTTACTATGCATACATGCATACAAAGTTAATACAATGTTATTATATATTCCCCATGCTGCACGTTATATCCCCATGACTTATTTATTTTATTACTGGAAGTTTGTACTTCCTGATCCTCTTCACCCATTCCAACCCCTCTCCTCCAACGTCCTCACCTCCGGCAACCATTATGTGTTCTCTGTATCGATGAGTCTGGGTTTTGTTTTGTTTTTCAGATTACACACATAAGTGGAATCATGTGGTATTTGTCTTTCTCTGTCTGACGTATTTCATTTAGCATAATACAGTCTAGGACCATACATGTTTTTTTTTTTTGTGGTACGCAGGCCTCTCACTGTTGTGGCCTCTCCCATTGCGGGGCAACAGGCTCCAGACGTGCAGACTCAGCGGCCATGGCTCACGGGCGCAGCCGCTCCGCGGCATGTGGGATCTTCCTGGACCGGGGCACGAACCCGTGTCCCCTGCATCGGCAGTTGGACTCCCAACCACTGCGCCACCAGGGAAGCCCTCAATCTCTTGAAGTTCTCGCTGTTTCATCCATTCTTCTCCTGAGTTTGTTGAGCATCTTTATGGCCATTAGTTTCCATTCTTTATCAGGTAGATTAATTATGTCCATATCATTAGGTCTCTTCCTGAGGTTTTATCTTGTTTTTTCATTTGGAACATGTTTCTCTGTCTCCTCATGTGTTTGTGTCTTTGTATTAAAGGAAACAGCTACCTCTCTCAGCCTTGAAGGAGTGGCCTTGCTTAGATGATGAACCTTCTTGTTCCACCTTGTCCTAGCTTTTGGTTGTCTCTAGTACCTTTGTGATTGTCTAAATTGCCTGGTTTGTTCTTGATATTCCCTGTGTTGAGGGTGTGCCAAGATTTGTCAGTGTTCCAAGGGGAGGAATCTTATTTGTCACCTAGTTGCAGGCTGACTGGGAGTCACACCCTCAGGCAGCAGCTTTTAAAGTATGAAAATACATACACGGCCCCTGTGGGGCTGTGGTCATAATCCCTTCTGGCCTCCAGTCTAGGAGATCTGGAAGTGTCCCCTCGGTGACAGTTGCGAAAATCCGGTCTCCAGATGAGTGCAATAATTCCTTTCTGGGTGGTTTTGTTGATCTGTAGTGAGGCCAGAGGTATGTGCAAGAGTGATGTCTCCCTACTTATGTGCCCTGGGAGTGCCTCCTTAGCCTCCAGATGTGTGGGAAATCTGAAGCCTCAGGGGAAAGCTCCAGGCTGACTAAACAGGCCTTTCATAAGAAGACTGGGGTTGTGTTTCAGTCCGCTGCCTTTGCAGTGCCTTGTGGGGGGGGGGGGAGTGGCCTGTCGAGAACTGTCTTTCTGATTGTTACAGCCCCCTGGAGCCCAGTAACGCCAGTCCCCTTGGCCACCAGAGCCAGGTGGTCAAGGGGTGCCCCCTGTGTGGATTGCATGGGCCCACTGGCTTTAGCAAGGCAGCCTAAGAGTGCAGAGGGCAGGACATGTTCCCCGGCTTCAGCAAGGCAATGAGAAAACATCTTGACTACACGTGCCCCCGGGTTTCAGCAGTGCATTGGGACAGTGCCTTGCCATTGTGCACATGTTGGCTTTAGGTTGGGAACAGAGAATGCCATGGCCACTTTTGCTCACCTTCCCCAGCCGGGGAGTGGGGGAATTCTGCACCTGCCCACACTCTCGGGCTTTAGCAAGGCAGTGGGATAGTGCTACCAACACTCACCCCTGCCTGTCTTAGTGAGGTAGAGAGGTGGTGCTGCCTTCAATCTCGCCCGCCTGTGCTGGCAGGGTAGGTGGAAAGTGGAATAACAGTGTCCATCAGCACCTCTGTCTCCAAGAAGAATTTCAGCCGACCCCTGCCCTTCCAGTGGATGCTTTTAGATTAGCAGAATTAGTGTTCTTCACGTATGGTCTAAGCGCTTTTCAAACTGCTTTTTTTTGCTAGGTCTTGGGGTGAGTGAGATTGCATGCACGCCCTTTAAAGGGGGAATCTCAGTTTTCTATAGCACTTGGGTCCCTTGTTGGTTTACTGAGCAGACATCTGGGGTGCTTGTCTCTCTCATGCAGATCCCAGGGGTTCGGGTGCCTGATGTGGGGCACAAACCCCTCGATTTTCCGGGAGAAGTGCTGGAGTGGTGAGACCCCTCCCTATTGTACACTGCTGCACCAGGGGTGGGATTTTTGCAAGACCATGTCTCTGCCTTTCCTACTTGTCTCAGTTTGGCCCTTTTACCTGTTGTGGAGAAGCAGTTCATCTAGTTTTCAGATCTTTTTCAGAAAGAAGTGATCCATGTGTAGCTGTAGATTTGGTGTGTCTGTGGGAGGAGGCAAGTTCAGGATCTTCCTAAGCCATCATCTTGGGCCCCCCTCCCCCAATTTCTCTTGAGATTTTTTTCTTTGACCTATTGATTATTTAGTAGTGGGTTGTTTTATTTTTACATATTTGTGAATTTTCTAGTTTTCCTTCCATTATTGATTTCTCATTTCATTTCATTGTGGTCAGAGAGCATACTCTATATGATTTCAGTCCTTTCAAATTTACACAGATTTGTTTTAGGGCATAACATGTGGTCTATACTGGAGAATGTCCCATATGCCCTTCAGAAGAATATATTCTGCTTTTGTTGAATGGGGTGTTTTATAGGTGTCTGTTAGGTTGAGTTGGTTCACAGAGTTGTTCAAGTTTGCTATCTTCTTGTGGATATTTTGTCTAGATATTCTATCCATTTTCAAGGTGGAAACGCTGGAACTGTTATTGTCAAATTATCTATTTCTATGTTAAATTCTTCCACCTTTTGCTTTATATATCTTGGGGCTCTGTTTTTAGGTGCACATATATTTACAATTGTTATATCTTCTAGTTAGAGTGATAGTTTTATCATTATTAAATTTTTTGGGGTCTCCAGTAATATCTTTTCTCTCAAAGTCTATTTTGTCTGATATTAGTGTTGCCACTTCAGATCCCTTTTGGTTACTGTTTGCATGGTATATCTTTTTCCATCCTTTTACTTTCAATCAATATGTGTATTTGAATCTAAAGTGTTTCCCTTAGAGATAGCTTATAGTTGGATTGCGTTATTTAAAAAAAATCTGTTCTATCAATGTCTTCCTTTTAAAATTTGAGTGTTTAATCCATTTACATTTAATGTAATTACTAGTAAGGTAGTATTTATATCTGTTATTTTGCTGTTTGTTTTCTATATGTCTTATGTCTTCTTTTTTTCTTGGTTCATCCATTACTGCCGCCTTTTGCATTAAATGCATATTTTCCGGTGTGTCATTTTATTCCCTTGTCTTTTACTACATTTTCGAGTTATTTTATAGTGGTTGCACTGGAGATTGAAATGAACAATTTATAGGAATCTAGTTCAAGTAAATTTAATTACAGTAGCTTACAGAATTTTTGCTTTTATGTGTCCCTATTCCTTACCCATCATTTTTTCTGTTCCTGTTATGTAATTACATCTTTATCTGTTGTGAACTACATCAACAGAGATATTTAATTGTTGCTTTATGTAGATGTCTTTTATATCAGATTGTTGAAAAGAGTTACAAACAAAAATTTATACCATTTTTAATATTTACCTATGTAGTTACCTTACGGGTGCTTTTTTTTCTTCATGTGGATTTTAGTTACCTATCTAGTGTTCTTTCATTTCTGCCTAATGGATTCCTTTGAGTATATCTTGTAGGGCAAGTGTGCTAGTGACAGACTACCTCAGTTTTAGTTTGCCTGGGAACTTCTTAATTTCGCCTTATTGAATGATAATTTTTTTGTATATAAAATTCTTGGCTGAGAGTTTTTCTTTCAGCACTTTGAATATTTCATCTCATTGCCTTCTGATAAGAAATTAACTGCTAGTCTTATTGAGGCTCTCTTGTCCATGATCAGTTGCTTCTCACTTGCTGCTTTTCATATTCTCATTGTCTTTGTCCTTCAACAACCTTTTTATGCTTTGTCTAGGTGTGCTTGTCTTTGAGTTCATATTATTTGGCATTTGTTGAACTTCTTGGATGCTATACCTCCTATTTAATGTTTTTCATAGAAACTTTGAGCCATTATTTCTTCAGATATCCATTCTGCCCTTTTTTGTCTCTCCTTTCCTTCTGAGACTCCCATTATATGTGTCTTGGTATGTTTGATGATGTCTTATAGATTTCTGAGGCTGAGGCTGTGTTCCTTTTCCTTCATTCTTTTTTCTTCTCTTCCTCAGACTGCATGATTTTAATTGACCTATCTGTAAGTTCACTCATTTTTTTTTCTGCCTTTTCAAATCTGCAGTTGATTTCCTCTAGGAAGTTTTTAAATTATTGTACTTTTTTAACTACAGAATTTCCATTTCATTCTTTCTATTATTTTTATGTCTTCATTGATATCCTCTATTTGGTGCGACAACATTCTTTGAACATGTTTAAAATAGCTTATTTAAAGTCTTTATTTAGTATGTCCAACATCTAGGCTTCCTCAGGAAGTTTCTATTGATTACTGTATTTCTCCGCTGTATGTGGATTATGTTTTCTTGTTTACTTGTATGCCTCATAATCTTTTGTTGAAAATTTGACATTCTAAATAATACAATGTGGCAACTCTGGATATTTGGTCATTCCCCCTTCCTGGTTTATTTGTTATTGTTGCTTGTTCAGTGATTTAAACTGATTCTGTAAAGTTAGTATTCTTTGTCATGTGTCACTACTGAATTCTCTGCTCAGTTAGCTTAGGGGTCAACCAATGATCAGACAGAAATTTCCTAAATACCTGGAATGAGTTAGAGTCGTAGAGGTCTTTACAGAAGGGCTGTGTGTAGATATTCAGCCATACTTTCTACACGCAACCAGTTAGCTTACAGCTCCATTCACTTCCTGCTTGCACAGAACCTCAAGGTCAGTCAGAGACAAGTGCTTAGGGCTTTCTCAGGCCTTTCCTGAGCACGTGCACAGTCCCTGGCTCGTGCCTAACCCTTTTCATGCTGTGGCTTTCTAGATTTTCAGGAGTATGTTGGAGCTTTTCCAAGGCCTAATGGACATCTCGTTCCACGGCTTTTTCCGTTAAGCTTTTTGGTCAGCCTATTTTGTGCCCCTTTGTTATCCATTGCTTCTAGTAGCTAGCTGTGATTATTAAGTTTTCTTCCATTGTTTCCCACAAATATTCCCAGGGAAAAGACTTTTCGTGCTGAGTGGGCTCTGAATCAGGTCAAATAAAGACAGCCTTCTGAGTGGGTTCTTCCAGAGAACGAGCAGAGAGGTCACGTTGTGACAGTTCTCTGGGAATGGGGCTTTGAGGCAGCTTCTGCTGTGCTTTGCCTGACTGCTGGTATGCACCATGATTGTGGGCTGTTAGTTTCAGGGCTACAGTGGAGCTTGGGAGGTAGGATGGGAATAGGGCAAGCTAAAATGCCGCAAATGCTCATTGTTTTTACTGAGATATAGCTGTTTTTCTTTAATAAATACTCACTAGATTGCTGCAAGCCTCTTATTTATTTTTAAAGTTCTGGAAAAGTTGATTCTGACTTTTTTTGGCCATGAAAAAGCAAGTTTTTCATTGCTTTTATGGTGGAGAGACTTTTCATTGGTCCTTACTCTGCTGCTTTTGCTGTCATACCTCTTTTTATTAAATTTTCTGAGTTCTTTATATATTTTGGGTACAAATCCTGTGCAATATATATGCTTTGCAATTATTTTCTTCTACTGTATGGCTTGTCTTTTCATTCTCTTAACAGTGTCTTGGACACTAAGACTTTTAAAAAACAAAACATTAAACATATTTATGAAGTCCAGTTTTTCAATTTTTTCTTTTATGATTCATGCTTTGGTATTGTATCTAAGAAATCTTTGCCAGATCCAAGGTCACAAAGATTTTCTCTTGTTCTTTTGATGCAAATTTTATAGTACATTGAAGTCTGTGAGTCATTTGAAATTAACTCTTTTTTTTGTAGTATGAGATAAACACTGAAGTTTATTTCATTTTTTTCCATAAGGAGATCCAATTTTCAAGCACCATTTGTTGAAAAGACTGGCTTTTCTCAACAGAATTGCTTTTGTATGTTTGTCAACATTTTTTGTCCCTGTATTTGTGGGTCTAATTTTGCAATGCTCCATTGGTCTATTTGTCTGTCTTGATGCTAACACCGCACTGCCTTGATTATTGTGTTAAAAAATTCCCGAAAACCCATGTGTGTGTGTGTGTGTGTGTGCGCGCGCGTGTGCGTGTGTGTGTGTGTGTGTGTGTGTGTGTGTGGAAATGAGGTCTCTGGAGCCAAGAACAAACGTTTTATTACTCATAGTGCATCTTGTGTCAGTTCCCCTGGGGGGCGGCATGGTGAGTCCCAGCTGTTCCCCATAAGTATGGGGGAGCTGCACCCTAGGAGAGGAGCTGTGGATTCATGTAGGGTGGCTGGCATCTCTGTTCTTTCTCTCCCAGGTTTATTACACTGGAATATAAGCAAATGGCTACAGGGGAGATGAGTCTCTAAATCTCTCTAAATCTCTCTCTGGCTTTCAAGACATTCACATCACCCTCTCACTGTGTTATTCCCATGCTGATTGCTCAGAAAGCCCAGACTGTAGAAATACATGGAGAATTCTCTCTCAACATATGGTAACTTTTATATCAAACCTTGAAATCAGGATGTATTAATTTTCCAACTTTGATCTTATTTTTCAGAGCTGTCTTAGCTGTTCTATATCCTTTGGATTTTCATGTGAATTTCAGATTCAGTGTTTCAGTTTTATAATGAAGCCTGCTGGGATTTTGGAATTGCATTAAATCTATCGATCAGTATTTTCTCAATCTTGGCACTGGCACTGTTGACATTTGGGGCGGGGATAATGCTTTGTTATGAGAGCTGTCCTCTGCATTGCAGGTTGTTTAGCAGCATCCCTGGCCTTTGCTCACTAGATAGCAGAAATATCCCCTGCTCACAAGTTACAACAACTAATAATGTCTCCAGACGTTGCAGATATCTCCTGGAGGGACAAAGTCACCCCGTGTTGAAAAATCACTTCTACTGATCAATTTGGGGAGAATTGATGTTGTAACAATATGGAGTTTTATGTCTTATGAACACATTATACCCCTTCATTTATTTAGGTCTTTAACTGAGGTCTTAAATTTCTTTCAAAGGTGTTTTTTAGTTTTTAGTGTACAGGTCTTACACATCTTATGTCAGACTTACCCCTGTTTATTTCACAATTTTTGAATAATGTTGTTTTTAAATTTAAGTTTCTGAGTACTTGTTATTAATATATAGAAATTCAGCTGCATCTTGTGTATTGATCTTGTATTCTGCAACCCTGCTGAACTCACTTATTAGTTCTTGTAGATTTCTACAATAGGTTTTCAAATTTAAAATATTTCAATGCTGTTTTTTAGGTTTAAGTTGTATGTGGATGACTCTTATTTTTTTATGAAAAATCTCTTTTTTCATAGGAAACATGGGAGGTTTGTGTAGAATTGATGGGTAAATTTAATACAGGGTCAACTTGCCAGGCTTGGAATTGCATTGTTTTTTTGTTGGCCATTATAGTATTAATAGTAATGTAAATAATTCTGGAAGGATGAAAGTGGGAAGTGAGTTCATAGGTCCTACATCACAGAGTTGAATGGCTGTTTGATGGTCATTTTGCTCTCTAATTATCCAAATAAAAGATTATTTACTTTTGTCAGCTTTAGCTAATACTTGTAAAGTATACATCTGTTTGTCGTCTTTTTTGAGATTATTTCTATTCTATATTATTTTATTTATAATATTTAATATTTCAGATAAAACCAGAATTATCTTCAGTTTATATATTTTGGACTTTGCCATTGTTCTTTCCGCCTTTGTTAGGGTATAATTGACAAATAAAGTTGTATATATTTAAAGTGTACGATGTGAAGACTTGATATATGTATACATTGTGAAATGGCTACCACAATTAAATAGCACGTCCATCACCTCACAGGGTTGCCTTTTTAAATTTTGTGGTGAGAATGCTTAAGATATACTTCTTTAGTGAATTTAAAGTGTACAGTACAATATTATTAACCATAGTCACCATGCCCAGAACTAATTCATCTTATAACTGAAAGTTTGCACACTTTGACCAACATCTTCCCATTTCCCCTACCCTCTAGGGAAAATGCGAAGATGTTTTTACATCTTGGAAATCACCATTCTCTGTTTCTATCAGTTGAAATTTAAAAAAAAAATCTTTTTTTAAGATTCCACATATGAGTGAGATCATATACAGTATTTTTCTTTCTCTATCTGGTTTATTGCACTTAGCATAATGTCTTCTAGGTTTATCCATGTTGTCGCAATGGCAGGGTTTCCTTCTTTTATGGCTGAATAATATTCCATTGTGTGGTGTGTGGGTGCACACACACATTTTCTTCATCAGTTCCTCTATTGCTGAACATATAGGTTGTTTCCATGTTGTGGCTATTGTGAGTAATGCTGCAGTGAACATGGGAGTACAAATACCTCTTCGACATTGATTTTGTTTCCTTCAGATAAATAACCAGAAGTGGGATTCCTGGATCGTATGGTAGTTGTATTTTTAACGTTTTGAGGAGCCTCCACAATCATTCCCATGATGGTTGTTCCAATTTACATTCCCACCAGCAGTGCACAAGGGTGCCCTTTTCTCCACATCCTCACCAACACTTGTTATCTCTTGTCTTTTTCATGAAGCCATTTTAACAAGCGTAAGGTGATATCTCATTGTGGTTTTGGTTTGAATTTCCCTGATGATGAGTGATGTTGAGCACCTTTTCATGTACTTGTTGGCCATTTGTATCTCTTCTTTGG